>NC_080167.1:10973299-11043480 GCF_950295315.1 Erinaceus europaeus | reverse complement strand
TGCTCCCAGAGGGATAGAGAATGGGAAAGCTGTCAGGGGAGGGGATGGGATATGGAGTTCTGGTGATGGGAATTGTGTGGAGTTGTACCCCTCTTGTCCTATGGTTTTGTTGATGTCTCCTTTTTTAAATTAATTAATTAATTAATTGAAAACAAGCAAACAAAAAGTCAACCGAACAAAGCCCCACAAATATTAAAAATGAGACATTGGCATGTCTTAAACTCTTATTTCCCAGCTAAACTTGCTACAACTCCCTCTTTAGACTAGAAATCAAATATAGTGGATACATTTTTGTGCTTGCTTAGATAATAGTTTATCATTTTCAACAGGATACATCTTCATAAATGTGATGCATTAAATATGAAAGCCTGGTGTTTTGCCACTGCAATCTGCAGGTACGTGCTCTGCAAGTCAACTTAGACCTCCAATACCCTTGATTAAAAAAAAAAAAATTGGGAGTCAGGTGGTAGCACAGTAGGTTAAGCACACGTGGCACAAAGTGTTAATGGACTGGCGCAAGAATCCCAGTTCGAGCCCCTCGGCTCCCCACCTGCAGGGAAGACGCTTCACAGGTGGTGAAGCAGGTCTGCAGGTGTCTATCTTTCTCTCCCCTCTCTGTCTTCCTCTCCTCTCTCCATTTCTCTCTGTCCTATCCAACAACGATGACATCAATAATAACTACAACAATAAAAAACAACAATGGCAACAAAAGGGAATAAATAAAATAAATATTTAAGAATGGAGATAGCACTGAATTATGTGCTAGGGAAATTCAGAGTTAGAAACACTGTCCATCCTGCAGCACCATCCCCACCTTCAATCCCATCAGTTCTACCCTAACCACTGGCATCCCTGGTCATTATCATACCCAGCACAAGTATCAACACAGCATCATTGTCATCATCACCACTGCCTCGAGGATCCTTCCCATCCCTGCCATCAAAATCATGATGGCATCCCACCACCTGCATCATCACCACAGCCACCAATTCCACCATTACCATCACATGCCATCAACATCATGACTCTGGTCATTGCTAAGACTGCTATCACTATTTTCTTTGTCTCTGCCATGTCCACTTTCATCACAAGCAACTATAAAGTGCCCTTGGACAACTCACTATAGCTCTTTGGATCATATGTTTGCATTCCTGTCCCATTTTTCTCTATTATTGTTATTTTAAAATACTTTACCATTTGATTGAACAGAGAGAAATTGAGAGGGAGGGGGGAGATAGAAGGGAAGGGAAAAAAAGACAGAGAGACACCACAGCACTGCTCCACCACTCATGAAGCTTTCTTCCTGCAGATGAAGATGGGGGCTTGAACCTGGGTCCTTGTGTATGGTAATACATGCACTTAACCAGTTGTGCCACCCGCCACCCTGTTTTTCTATCCTACTTGAGCCTAGAAGAATCCATTTTGATGGGGGTTGGGCAGTCGTCTACCTGGCTAAGTGCACATGTTGCCATGCACAAGGACCCGGGTTCAAGCCCCAGGTTCCCACCCAAAAGGGTGATGCTTCATGACCGTCAATTTCTCTCTGTCCTATTAAATAAAAAGAAGAAGAAAAGGAAATAAAAAAAAAGATAAATGGCCACTGAGAGTAGTGGATTCACATGCAGGCACCAAGCCCCAGTGACAACCTTAGTGGCAAGAAATATCATATACATTTTAAAACCTACTTTCCCCTATAAAGAATTTTAATAATCTTTTCTTTTAGGAAAATTTATAGAGACAAAGAGAAATTGAAAGGGAAGGGGGAGATGAAGAGAGAGACGTGAGAGAGACACCTGCAGCACTGCTTCACCACTCAGGAATCTTTCCTCCATGTAGGTGGGAACCAGCGGTTTGAACCTGGGTCCTTGTGCACTGTAATATGTGTGCTCAATCAGCTGTGCCCCCACCTGGCCCCTTAGTAGTTGTTTCTTATAGTAGTCTTCTTACCAGGGTCCCAGTGACCTTTTTGATCTTTCAGTTCCAGGTGTCAGCAGCTGAATGTGCCCCTAGATTGTTTTGCTCTGCTTTACAATTCTCTGTGAGACGTAACTGGTAGTGTATTGTGTGTGTGTGTGTGTGTGTGGGGGGGTGTTTCTCTGTTGAAAGCTCTCTGAGTCTCTGACCGGTTTCCCTGGAAGACTCAACCACACCAAGAAAGAGCGAGTGAAAGCCAGTGTCACAGGGATGCCTTCCTTGGCCCAATGATTTGAAGCCCAGTCTTTCATGTAACCCCCTCCACACACACAGACACATACACACACTCCACCCCCTTCCCCCCAAGAATCTGGGCTGTCTCTTATTTTTCTGAACTCCATCCCTGACCTGTTGCCTCATAACACAGTGTGTTTCTGAGAGTCGCCATCAAGACATTCCATCGAGTTAGACTATGTCCAAATCTCAGGCCCTGCCTTTGAACCATCCCGACAAGCCATAATCTTAGGCACCAACTTCTACACAACACTCAGCAGATTCAAAACACTGTGCAGAGAGGAGGGGTGGGATGAGGCAGGGGGCCTTTGATTAAAGGCGGTGTTTCTCTCTCTCTCCCCCTCCTCTCTCTCTCTTTCCCCTTCCTCTCTCTCTCTCTGGGCTTTCATGGGGTCTGAGGGACTGCCTGGTCCCTCCAGAGTTTACATGCTTGCTGCTTTCTGAAGAAAAACTCTCTCTAATTCTGGCTCAGAGGTTTCCAGCCAAGAGCAATAGTGGAAATTTGTTTGGGGTTTCAATAACGGAACGATGTAATGGATAAACATTCAAGTGAGCTCAGGAAGGGGATGTGGAGAATGAGTGTGAAAGTTTGTCTGCTTCCCTCTGCAGACTTTGCTCTGCTGGGTCTCTCTCTCGCGTGCGCTCTCTCTCTCTCTCTCTCTCTCTCTCTCTCTCTCATCTCTCTCTCTCTCTCTCATCTCTCTCTCGCTCTCATCTCTCTCTCTCTCTCTCAATGAAACTTCCCAGCCATGGTTTTAATCCCTTCCCAAACCCGTCTTTAGTTTTTCTGGCCAAGATGGATGTGGAGTATGAATTAAAACCAGAGTCATTTGTCTTTGACAAGAGCATTTTCTTCTTCTTCTTGCATGATGGAAAGTTCTGAAGCAAGGAGCCTCCCATTTGGAATGTGCCCTTGTGAAGTGATGGGGTGGGTAAGGGGGGGGACCCCTGTGGTTTGCTGATAACTGAGGACATTCACCTCTAGGGGCAGAAAGCTCCTGAAGGATGAATGAGGAGACGATTAAAAACAAGACAGACAGCGGCAGCCGGCCGACTGGCCGTGTGGCCCTGGAGAAAAAGAAGCAGTATGCTGGGTGTAGTGCTGAAGTTTCCTTCACTAAAAAAAAAAAAAAAAAAAAAAATGCCAGGGAGGTTCACCAATGCTTCTTGGAACCTCACCTCCCCAGAGCCCTACTCCACTAGGGAAAGATGAGTATGGATAGACCTGCCAACGTCCATGTCCAGCAGAGAAGCAATTACACTTAAAGAACTCTCACCTTCTGCACTTCATAAAGAATCTTGGTTCATGCTCCCAGAGGGGCAAATGATAGGGGAAGATGACCAGAGGGCTCTGAATGCAAATTCCAGCAGGACCCAAGTCATATATGTCACCAGAAACCTTGTTTTTATACCATCACTGAAAAGGAAAAGAATCTGGAAATACCAGAGGAAGCCAGGCACTATTTCTCTTATTTGAGAGAGAAGAGGAAAAAAAAAAAAAAAAAGAAAGAAAGAAAGAAAGAAAGAAAGGAAGGAAGGAAGGAAGGAAGGAAAGAAAGGATACTTGGAAGTAGTAATAGGTGTAGGGGTGACTTAGAAAGAAAGAGAAGGAAGGGTGATAGGGAAAAAGGAAAAAAAGGTTATAGATAAATAATGATAGGTCTAAAGTCAGCCCATATCTGTGACCTTGGGAGAAGACTGCCATTTCCAATGGGGACTCAGAACTCTGGTGGTGGGAACAGTGTGGAATTATACACTTGTGATCTTCTAATTTTGTAAATCAATATTAAATCACTAATTAAAAATTTTTAAATGGGGTCAAGTGGTGGTGCATCTGGTTGAACACACATGTTACAATGCACAAGGACCCAGGTTCGAGCCCCTGGTGCCCACCTGCAGAGGGAAAGCTTTGCAGGTATCTCTCTCCCTCCCTATCTCCTCCCTTCCTTTCAATTTCTGTCTGTTTCTATCCAACAAATAAATAAAGATAGTAAAAATTCAAAAATAAATAAATATTTTTAAAAATCAATTACTCACTTAAACAATTTTTTTAAAAAGGGAAAGAGAGGAAGTAAAAGAAACAAAACAAAAAAAAAAAGGACAAGGAAAAGGAGGTTTTCAAAAGGCTGAGTCCTTGGATCTTGATTCCAGCTTTATGGCTACCTCTTTCAGCTTAATTTCAAGATCAGTGCTTAAATTCTAGGTACCAATGAAAGGAGGAGGGGACGGGGGAGGGAGGGAATCGAGATTTGTGTCTCTATGTATGGGCTTCCTATGTATGGGCAGCAGAAGCCACTGCCTCTCCTTTGGAATGTGACTCAAATCGGTCCACTAGCTCTCTTCAAATCATCATCTGCACTATTCCAGCCTTTAGCTTCATGATTAGTCAACAATTTGTTTGGCTTTATATGTCAACTCTCTTTTCAGCCACCAGGTTCCAGATGCTAGCAAGATGCCAACCAAAATTCCCTGGGCAGACAACCCCACCAATGTGTCCTGGAGCCCTGCTTCCCCAGAGCCCTTCCCCACTAGGGATAGAGACAGGCTGGGAGTATGGGTCGACCTGTCAACTCCCATGTTCAGTAGCGAAGCAATTACAGAAGACAAACCTTCCAAATTCTGCATCCCATAATGACTCTGGGTCCATATTCCCAGAGAGTTAAAGAATAGGAAAGCTATCAGGGGAGTGGATGGGATACGGAGTTCTGGTGGTGGGAATTGTGTGGAGTTGTACCTCTCTTACCCTATGGTTTTGTCATTGTTTCCTTTTTATAAATAAATTTTTTAAAAAAGCCATTGCCTGAGACAAATCCTGTAGAACCCCACTTGTATATGGCATTTAAAAATACATGAATAAACCTGGGCACCGGCACATCCAGTAGAAAGCACATGCATTACCGCGTGCAAAGACCCAGGTTCAAGCCCCCAGTCCCCACCTGCAGGGGGGAAGCTTAATGAGTGGTGAAGCAGGGTGGCAGGTGTCTCTCTGTGTCACTTCCACTCTGTCTTCTTTTTCTTTATCCATTTCTCTCTGCATCCAACAGAATGAAATAAATAAAATGTGTGCAAATAAGTAAATAGACCCGAGTTGGCGAGATAGTTCAGCTGGCAGTGTCACACGGGTGACCAGGGTTCCAGCCCTCAGAACACCACGTGGACATGTGACAGCACTGGTAAAGCTCCCATGCTGCGGACTGTGGACTCTGTCTGTCTATCTATCTATCTATCTATCTATCTATCTATCTATCTCTCTATCTCCCTCTCTCTCCCTCTCTCTGTCTCTATCTTTCTATCTCTCCCCCCCTCTATCTCCCTCTCTCTCTCTCTTTCTGTATCTCCCTGAAAAAAAAAAACAGTCCAAAGGGGGCTGGGCAGTGATTCTTCTTCTAGCGTTTGTCCTTCTTCCGTAGCCAGTCAACAGCGTCAGGTTGAGCCTGATGTAAAGTTTCGAGACCTCCTTTGAATCTGGAGAGGTGGCAGTCGTTGACTATGTGGGTCATAGTCTGGAGCCGCAGGGGCAGTTCGGTCGTCTCTGGTTCCCCAGCGATGGAACATAGCGGCGCACCGGCCATGGCCTGTTTGATAGCGATTGAGGAGGGCCCAATCATAACGTGCTAGGTCAAAGTCGGGTTGACGCTTGCAGGGGTCTGTGATAAGGTGTTTGTTCTTTACCTCAGCTGACTGCCAACTCTGTTTCCAAGAGTCTGGAACAGAGAAGTTCAGTGTAGGTGTAGGGGACCAGATTGGGTGACAAGACGTCAAGCGTTGGACAGGGTGGGCGAAGATATCCGCGTATATTGGCAGGTCCGGTCGAGCGTAGACGTGGGAAATGAACTTAGATGATGCCGCATCAGGGCGATGTTGCTAAGAACTGGGGTAGAACAGATGGTTCCAGAAATTATGCTCATGGAGGAATATAATTTGGAATCGACCAAGTGGACATGGGGGCTACAGAACCATACTGGGGCACAGTGATGCACCCAATTAAGTACACACAGTACTGGGCACAAGGACCCACACAAGGACTCAGGTTCAAGCCCCCAGCTCCCCTACTGCAAGGGGAAAGCTTCATGAGTGGTGAAGCAGGTCTGAAGGTGTCTCTCTTCCTCTCCTCCTCTCTATCTCCCCCATCTCTCTCATTTTCTGTCTGTCCTATCCAGTAAAATAGAAAGAAAAAAAAAAAAAAGGCCTCCAGGAGAACAGTGGATTTGCAGTGCTGGCACTGAGCCCCAGCAATAACCATGGAAGCAAAAAAGAAAAGAGAAGCACAAAGTGGTGGAACCCTTCCCCCTACACACACACACACACACACACACACACACACACACACACACACACACAAAACCAGATTTTCTTTTTTAAAAAATATTTTATTTATTTATGAGAAAGATACAGGGAGAGAGAAAGAACCAGACATCACTCTGGC
The DNA here is from genome assembly GCF_950295315.1 of Erinaceus europaeus. Lineage (NCBI taxonomy): Eukaryota > Metazoa > Chordata > Mammalia > Eulipotyphla > Erinaceidae > Erinaceus > Erinaceus europaeus. The sequence goes on along the minus strand of NC_080167.1, from coordinate 11,036,846 downwards.
ACATGTGCTGCCGGGAATCCAACTCAGGACCTCATGCTTGAGAGTCCAAAGCTTTACCACTGTGCCACCTCCTGGACCACAAAATCAGATTTTCACAGAGAAAGATTGGTGATGCTCAGAGCCTTGAAGGAGAGGATGGGTGGGGAAGGGAACTGGTTAGGAGGGTGAAGGGGGGTGTCAAAAGGTGCAGACTGTCAGTTATAAGAGAAGCAAAGCAGTGTGGGAGGGTGTGCAGTGACTAGATCAACAAACTTGTAAGAAGGAATCTCAAGTTTGAGCCCAGGCACCACAGGTGCCAGAGGGATGCCCGCATCCACTCTCTTTCTATGTCTCCCACTCTTTGTTTCTCTTGAATAAATGCATTTTTTGCCTCCAGGATTATTGTTGGGGCTTGGTGCCTGCACCACTAGTCCACTGCTCCTGGAGGCCACCCCCCCTTTTGTTGCCCTTGTTGTTCATCATTGCTGTTATTATTATTGTGGTTGTTATTGCTATCATTGTTGGATAAGACAGAGAGAAATCGAAAGAGGAGGGGAATGGAAGACAGAGAGGGGGAGAGAAAGATAGACACCTGCAGACCTGCTTCAGACCACCTGTGAAGTGACCCCTCTGCAGGTGGGGAGCTGGGCGCTCGAACTGGGATCCTTACACCGGTCCTTGTGCTTTGTGCCATGTTTGCTTAGCCTGCTGCACTACCACCCAGCCCCCCAAACATTTTTTTAGCAAATAAAATGAATAAATCTTGGGAACATCAGTCACAGCTTGGTGACTGTAGTTAACAGTGTCATGTGGTCTGTTTGGAGCCCCGTGAAGCCAGTAGGTGTCCAAAGTTTCTACCACAAGGAAAACCACCTTGTTGACTGGCTTTGGTGCTGGGTGTCTAATCGATGCCTTGCGGCAATCATTTTTCAGAGCTTTACGTCATCATGCTGGGCCCCTGAACTAGACATTAAGACGTTGTATCAAATACATCTCACTTGAGAAGTATTCAGGGGCCGGGTGGTGGTGGTACACCTGGTTGAGCCCATACATTAAAGCATGCAAGGACCCAGGTTCAAGCCAGTAGTTTGTCAGTAGAAAAACATAGACAGCTCTGGAAAAATAAATAAATAAATAAATAAATAAATAAAGCAAAAACAAAACAGAAAAATAACCGAGGCCCCAAGTCCAATGATACCCCAACTTGCTGGAAATATGTGTTGTTAGTGCCCTCTAGTGGCCAAATGCTTGGCAGAACTTTATTTATTTATTTATTTATTTATTTATTTATTTATTTGTTTGTTTATTTATTTATTTATTTTTCCCTTCCTCCCCCTGAGCCTGGCTCTGAGCGCTAAAGTAGAACTCTATTTACAACTGTCTGTTGCTGCCTTGGCACTTTGTAAGGAACGCTTCCCACTCCGTGACGCTGACTCTCTCCTCGGAAGCCATCTCACTCACATCCTTTTGGGGAAGTTAAGCTCGAACTAAACTACAGTTTTTGAACATGGCAAATGTCATGTTTTGGGGAAGAAATCTGTCAGCTTGTAAAGCAGACAGACAGTTCTTAGCCTGCACCTCTCCTCCTCATAGCGTCTTCATCTTTGTAACTGTCTTTTACGTCTCAGGCCTTTGGGGGGGAGAGCAGGAATCATTTGTCTTTTGCCACAATAATAGTGCTCCTTACAAAGGTTCTAGAAATTGCCTGGGTGGTGGCGCACCTGGTTGAGTGCACATGTTATAATGCACGAGGATCCGGGTTCAAGCCCCCAGTCCCCACTTGTAGGGGGGAAAGCTTTCTGAGTGCTGAGGAAGTGTTACGGTGTCTCTGTGTCTCTCTGTAACCTCTCCCTCTCTATTGCCTCCTCCTCTCTTGATTTCTGGCTGTCTCAAGTCAATAAATAAATAAATATAATAAAACAAATTTTAAATAAAAATAAATAAATATTTAAAGGGGGGGCATCGATATCATAATGGTTCTGCAAAGAGACTCTCATGCTTGAGGCTCCAAAGTCCCAGGTTCAATTCCTCACACCACCATAATCCAGAGCTGAGCAGTGCTCTGGTAAAATAAAAATTTAAAAAAAAAATTTAAAATTCAAGGGTTCTAGAAATCAAATAACTGTCTTTGACCTGGAATCTTCACTTGCAGGAATTTTTGCTGAGTAATCACACTAGAGAAAGACTGTGGGGCTGGGGAGATCCTAGGTTCAGTCCCCATCACCACCATAATCCACAGCTGAGCAGTGCACTCTGGTCTGGGCATGTCAATCTCCCTTCTTCCTCCTCTTCTTCTTCTCCTCCTCCTCCTCCTCCTTCTTCTTCTCTCTCTCTCTATTTCCCTCTGTATCTGTATCTCTCACTGAAATAAAATAAATAAAACATTTGTTTAAAGAGAGAGAGATATAGGTTGAGGAAATCTATTTATCATAGGGTTCTTTCTAATAAAGGAAAAAACTCACAAGCCTCAAACACCCAACACTACAGGATTTGACAGAGCGTAGTTCAGCCAGCTAATGAAATGAGACGTGGCAATGGAGAGTGAGACAAGTGAGTCACAGCCTTTCTGCTGACAGATGGGCGCACTGAGACGTATGGGGGGTGGAGTGACAACAGCAGGTGGTAGTTCTCTGGGTGAGCATTTTCAGAATGTATATCTGTTGTGTGATTTTAAAAAAGATTTTTAAAAAATGCATCCTGGGTGGGGGTGGATAGCATAATGGTTTTGCAAGGAGAATCTCATGCCTGAGGGTCCAAAGTCCCAGGTTCAATCCTCCACACCACCATAAACGAGAGCTAAACTAAGTGGGAGACAGACAGACACCTGCAGCACTGTTTCATCTATCTTGAAGTTTCCCATGCAGGTAGGGACCGGGGGCTTGAACCTGGGTCCTTGTGCACTGTAATGTGTGCTCTCAACCAGGTGCACCACCACCTGGCCCCAGTAGTTATGTTCCTTTTTTCTTTTTTTGCCTCCAGGGTCATTGATGGGGTTCGGTGCCTGCACTACGAATCCACTGCTCCTGGAGGCCATTTTTCCCCATTTTGTTGCCATTGTTGTTGTTGTCACTATTTTATTATTGTTGTTGGATAGGACAAAGAGAAATGAAGAGAAGAGGGGAAGGCAGAGAGGGGAAGAGAAAGATAGACACCTGCAGACCTGCTTCACCCCCTGTAAGGCTGCTCCCTTGCAGGTGGTGAGCCAGGGGCTCGAACCAGGATCCTTGCACTTTGCGCCACCTGCGCTTAACCCGCCTGACTGTTCCCTGCCCCCTCCCCAGTAGTTATTTTCTTACATCTTTCTACCCATAGCAAAAAAGGTTGAGGTACAAAATAGGGAGAGGGAGATGGAATGGTAATTGAGTTTTGAAATTGTTTTTTGGAACATCCAGTTTTGGTGGCTAGATTTGTACACAAGCGGCTTTGTGTTTGTGGAGTTGGAGGAGACTGTGAAATGCCACTCATCTGGAGTTCACAATTTGTTTGCATATCTGGAAAACAATACACTTGAAATTCTTGGCTCCCTGGAGGTTAGAGATTGTCAATGCAACTAACCAATTCTTATTTACATGTTGTCATAACAACTCAGAACTGTCTTTTTTCTTGCTGTTATTTTGAAAACACGCAGAGATGAGTTTGAAAAGAAAACAATTCGCTGAAAGCACCAAGGTAAAAACCACTAAAGTCTAGTATAACTTAACGTTCTTCTGTATTTTCTTTGTGAAAAGCAAAAGCAATAAGAAGTGAATTTTGAATTGCCTTTATCAAGTCCTGGCTTCGTGTCTGGAATCTGTATGGTGCATCCCCCTCCCAACAAATCTGGCTGAAAGGCAAGTTTATATTCATGAGAAAAAGGGGGGGGGAGGCAGAGGGGGCTGGGGAGATAGCTAATGACTCTGTAAAGAAACTTTCATGCCTGGGGCTATGAGGCCCCAGGTTTAATCCCCTGCACTATCATAAGCCAGAGCTGAGCTGTGTTCCTTTCTCTCATTATAAGGAAATACTATTTTTAAAATACAGACCAACATAAAGCAAATGAATACACAGTGTACAGTATACGAAGTCTTTTAAACCCTATGTCACACCTAGGCCAGCTTCCCATTGGTCAGTTGAGAAAACTCCTCCCACAACCTGTGATGTATTTCCTGTGTGTTTTCTCAAACCTGTCCCATTTCCACTTCCTGTGTTCTATTTAATTTTTTCCCCACTGGCATGGAGAACTTGTGTACAGGTGCAGCAAAGTGTCCAGTTTCCAAGTCTGACTCTGTGTGTGTGTGTGTGTGTGTGTGTGTGTGTGTGTGTGTGTGTGTGTGTGTGTATGTGTGTGTGTGTGTGTGTGTGTGTGTGTGTGTGTGTGTGTGTGTGTGTGTCCATGCTGACCTCAACATGACCATTATGCTGTCTCCCCAGCCCTTGATGCGAATCTATTTTAACCAACACATTGAGCCTATCTAACTCAAAGATGGGTAGGGATGCTTAACTTTCACATTAGGATAAATGTGCTGCCCCTAAATTTAGGGAATGGTCTGTTTCTCTGGTCAAGAAATTACCAAGATGCCTGAGAAATTACGGAAGCCACATCCTTGACCACTTTCCCTCAGTAGAGGCTGCCCCTGGAGTTGTTTTGTTTTTGTTTTTGTTTTTTTGTTTGTTTGTTTTCCATCTTGGAAAAGGACCACCTTTCTTTTCACTTTCCTTCCTCCCTTTTCCCCTCCATCCCTCCCTTCCTTTCTTCCTTCCATTTTATTGGGAGATTAATGGTTCACCACACAGTTGTTGACTCACAAGTACAGTTTCTTATCTGTCAGAACACTCTCACCCCCAACTCAGGTCCTTTTCCATCCTACACCAACACCCCAAGGCCCTCTTTGCCCAACCCCCTTCCTTCCCCGGAGTCTTTTGCCTTGGTGCAGTAAACCCCACCCAGTCCAAGTTTCATTTTGTGCTTTTCTGCGCTTGTTTCGAAAGTCCCACCCATAAGTAAAACCATCTGGTATTTGTTCTTCTCCTTTGGGCTGAACCCACTGAAAAAAATGCCTTCCAGTTCCATCTGAAATGAAGCAAAGAGATAACTTCATTATTATTTTTTAATTTATTTATTTATAAAATAGCAACACTGACAAGGATAAGGGGTAGAATTCCCACCACCAAAGCTCCATATCCTATCCCCTCCCCTGATAGCTTTCCTATTCTTTAACCCTGTGGGAGTATGGACCCAGGGTCATTATGGGGTGCAGAAGGTGGGAGGTCTGGCTTCTGTAATTGCTTCCCCGCTGAACATGGGTGGATAACTTCATTATTATTATTTTAATTTCTTTATTAGGGAATTAATGTTTTACATTTGACAGTAAATACAATAGTATGTACATGCATAACATTTCCCAGTTTTCCATACAACATTACAACCCCCACTGGATCCTCTGTCATCCTTTTTGGACCTGTATTCTCCCCCCCACCCATCACAGAGTCTATTTTTTTATTTCTTTATTGGGGAATTAATGTTTTGCATTCGACAGTAAATACAATAGTTTGTACATGCATAACATTTTTCAGTTTTCTATATAACAATACAACCCCCACTAGGTCCCTCTGTCATCCTTCTTGGACCTGTATTCTCCCTCCCCCCACCCACCCCAGACTCTTTGACTTTGGTGCAATACGCCAATTCCAGTTCAGGTTCTACTTGTGTTTTCTTTTCTGATCTTGTTTTTCAACTTCTGCCTAAGAGTGAAATCATCCCATATTCATTCTTCTGTTTCTGACTTATTTCACTTAACATGAATTTTTCAAGGTCCGTCCAAGATCGGCTGAAAACTGTGAAGTCACTATTTTTTATATCTGAGTAGTATTCCATTGTGTGTATATACCACAACTTGCTCAGCCACTCATCTGTTGTTGTTCACCTGGGTTGCTTCCAGCTTTGGGCTATTAAAAATTGTGCTGCTAAGAACATATGTGTACACAAGTCTTTTTGGCTGGTTGTGTTGGGTTCCTTAGGATCTATCCCCAGGAGATGAATTGAAGGATCATAGGGTAGGTCCATTTCTAGCCTTCTGAGAGTTCTCCAGACTGTTCTCCACAGAGGTTGAACCAATTTACATTCCCACCAGTAGTGCAGGAGGGTTCCTTTGACCCCACACCCTCTCCAACATTGGCTGCTGTTACCTTTTCTGATGTATGACATTTTCACAGGAGTGAAGTGGTATCTCATTGTTGTCTTTATTTGCATTTCTCTGACAATCAAAGACTTGGAGCACTTTTTCATGTGTTTCTCGGCCTTTTGGATCTCTTCTGTGGTAAATATTCTGTCCATGTCCTCTCCCCATTTTTGGATGGGGTTATTTGTTGTCTTGTTGTTGAGTTTGGCGAGCTCTATATATATTTTGGTTATTAAACTCTTGTCTGATGTGTGACATGTAGAAAAGATCTTCTCCCATTCTGTGAGGGTCTCTTGGTTTGGGTAGTGGTTACTTTTACTGTGCAGAAGCTTTTTGATTTGATGTAGTCCCATGGGTTTATGCTTGCCTTAGTCTTCTTTGTAATTGGATTCATTTCACTGAAGATGTCTTTCAAATTGATGCGGAAAAGAGTTCTGTCAATATTTTCCTTTAAGTATCTGATAGTTTCTGGTCTAACATCCAAGTCCTTGATCCACTTGGAATTTACTTTTGTATTTGGTAAAATATAGTAGTTCAGTTTCATTCTTCTGCATGTTTCAACCCATTGTTTCCAACACCATTTGTTGAAGTCTGGGCACCTTTGTCAAAGATTAGATGTCCATAGGTGTGGGGGCTTGCTTCTGGGCTCTCAGTTCTATCCCACTGGTCAGTGTGTCTATTCATGTTCCAGTACCAAGCAGTTTTGATGACAATGGCCCTATAATACAATTTGAGATCTGGGAGTGTGATGCCTCCGGTTCTGTTCTTTCTTCTCAAGATACTTTTGGCAATTCTAGGTCTTTTCTGGTTCCAGATAAACATTTGTAGCACTTGTTCTATTCTCCAAAAAAATGTGGTTGGGATCTTGATAGGGATAGCATTAAATTTGTAGATGGCTCTGGGTAGTATATTCATTTTGGTGATGTTAATTCTTCCAACCCATGAACATGGAATATCTTTCCACTTCTTTGTGTCTTTTTTAATTTCATTGAGTAGTGACTCATAATTTTTAGTATACAAGTCTTTCATTTCTTTGGTTAGATTTATTCCTAGATATTTTATTGGTTTTGTTGCTATAGTAAAAGGAATTGATTTCTGGATTTCATCTTCTTCTAACTTAGTGTTTGCATAGAGGAATGCCACTGACTTTTGAATGTTAATTTTGTAGCCTGACACCTTACTGTATTGCTTGATGATTTCCAAAAGCTTCTTGCTGAATTCCTTAGGTTTTTCTATGTATACTGTCATGTCATCTTCTATGTATACTGTCATGTCATCAAATAGGGAGAGTTTGACTTCTTCTCTTCCAATCTGTATGCCTTTAATTCCTTGCTCCTGCCTGATTGCTATGGCAAGAACTTCCACACTATGTTGAATAGTAATGGTGATAGTGGGCAGCCCTGTCTAGTACCTGATCTGAGGGGAAATGCTTCCAGTTTTTCACCATTGACTATGATGTTGGCTGTAGATTTGCTATATATAGACTCCACTATATTCAGGAATTTCCCCTCTATTCCCATTTTTTGTAGTGTTTTGATCATAAAGGGATGTTGTATTTTGTCAAAGGCTTTCTCTGCATCTATTGATATGACCATGCGGTTTTTAGTCTTGCTTTTATTGATATGGTGGGTCATGTTGATTGATTTATGTATACTAAACTAACCTTGCATGCCTGGGATAAACCCCACTTGGTCATGATGAACAATCTTTTTAATATACTGCTGTATCCGGTTGGCTAGAATTTTGATTCAATATTTTCGCATCTATGTTCATCAGAGATACTGGCCTGTAGTTTTATTTTTTGGTTGTGCCCCTGTCTGCTTTTGGTATCAAAGTGATGTTGGCTTTATAGAAGCTGGAAGGGAGTATTCCGGTGTCTTCAACCTTCTGGAAGACTTTTAAAACTAGAGGTATTAGTTCTTCTTTGAAGGTTTTGTAGAATTCATTTGTAAAACCATCTGATCCAGGACTTTTATTCTTGGGAAGGTTTTTTTTTTTTTGGATAGGACAGAAAGAAATTGAGAGGGGAGGGGAAGACAGAGAGGGGAGAAAGATAGACACCTGCAGATCTGATTCACTGCCTGTGAAGTGACTCCCCTGCAGGTGGGGAGCTGGGGGCTCGAACCAGTGTGCTTAACCCACTGCGCTGCCACCCGGCCCCCAGTTTAGCTATACTCTAAGGGGCCCATGACCTTACTCATTTTTGCCTGAGCCTGACATCTGATATGCAGGTGGACTCAAGTTATTGTTTGGGGAGATGATGTCATGACTGGAAAAAGGGCTAGAAAGCTGGATCAGGGAAGAGAGTAACTCCCAAATATGGGAAAATGTATAAATATTGTTGCCTGTGTAACCTCTGCATCCATGTAGGTCTGAGTTCGCATTCTGTGGTCATCAGTAGGAACTTTCCAAGTTGCACCAGTTTCAGGACCCATCTTTCTCAGGTGTTAGATAGAGTATGTTATCCAATCTCCCTTCAGAGAATGGAACATTCTCTACCATTGTTGATCCACATTGAGAGCAAGGTCCTATAGGGGCCCCCAAAAGGGTTCATTATTTGTTCCTGATGAAGATGACCAGTGACAATGGAGAGAAGGATCTATTCGAGGTCTAGGCTCATCATGTTTGTGTGGGAGTCCCAGGATCTTGGGAAGGTTTTTGATAACTGTTTCAATTTCATTAGCTGTGATGGGCCTGTTCATGTTATCTAGTTCCTCTTTACTTAATTTTGGAAGTTTGTAGGTATCTAGGAAATCATCCATTTCTTCCAGGTTCTCTAGCTTGGTGGCATATAGTTGTTCATAGAAGTCTCTCATGATGGGGGTCAGGCAGTCGCACAGCAGGTTAAGCGCACATGGCACAAAGCGCAAGGACCAGCATAAGAATCCTGGTTAGAGCCCCCAACTCCCCACCTGCAAGGGAGTCGCTTCACAGGTGGTGAAGCAGGTCTGCAGGTGTCTATCTTTCTCTCCCCCTCTGTCTTCCCCTCCTCTCTCAATTTCTCTCTGTCCTATCCAACAACGAATGACATCAACAACAATAATAATGATAATCACAACAAGGCTACAACAACAAGGGCAACAAGGGGTGGGGGAAATGGCCTCCAGGAGCAGTGGATTCATGGTGCAGGAACTGAGTCCCAGCAATAACCCTGGAGGCCAAAAAAAAAAAAAAAGGTCTCACATGATATGCTGAATTTCTGTCTGTTGTGATATCTCCTCTTTCATTTATGACACAATTTGGGTCTTCTCCCTTTTTTGTTTTGTGAGTCTGGCTAAAGGTTTGTCAAGTTTGTTCACTCTGTCAAAGAACCAACATTTACTCGTGTTGATCTTTTGTATGGTTTTCTTGTTTTCAATGTTATTTATTTATGCTCTGTCAAGTTGAGAGAGTGGGGTGTTGAAGTCCCCTACTATGACAGTGTGGCTGTTAATATATTGCTGTAGCTCTTTCAGTAGATGTTTGATGTATTTAGATGGCTTCTCATTGGGTCCATAGATGTTAATAATTGTTAAGTCCTCTTGATTGACTGATCTACTGAGCATTAAGTAGTGTCCATCCCTATCTTTTTAAATTTTATTTATTTTAAAGTCTATCATGTCAGATATGAGAATAGCTGTTCCTGTCCTTTTTTGTGGGCCATTGGCTTGTATGATAGTTTTCCATCCTTTCACTTTGAGTCTGTGTTTGTCTTGTTGAGTTAGGCGGCCTTCCTGCAGACAGCATATTGTTGGGTTGTGTTTTCTGATCCATTGTCCTACTCTGTGCCTTTTAATAGGTGAATTCAGGCCATTGACATTTATTGATATCAAAGACTGAAGATATTTAACACCATTTTTATAGATTTTTAGAGTGTTCTGATAGATGGCCTATTTATGGTGATCTGTCTATAAGAGACCTTTCAAAACTTCTTTCAGGGGAGGCTTGGTGATAGTTGATTCCTTCAACTGTTGCTTGTCTGAGAAGGTTTTGATGCCTCCATCTAGCCTGAATGACAGTCTAGCAGGATACAGTAGTCTTGGTTGAAAGCCTTTCTCATTGAGTACACGATAGATAACTTGCCATTCTCTTCTGGCCTGTAGTGACCGGTGTTGGCGAGGCTGTGGGGAAAAGGGACTCTGCCTGTAGGAATGCAAAGTGGTGCTGCCCCTTTGGAAGACTGTATGGAGAGTCCTCAAACACATGAAAGTGCCTTATGGCCCAGCGAAACCACTCTTGGGAATTTATTCAGTGGGCAATTAAGTACTAATTAGAAGGGACATGTGCACCTCTATGTTCACAGCTGCATTATTCACAGTAGCCAAAGAGTGGAAGCAGCTTAAATGCCCATCAACAACTGACTGGATAAAGAGGTTATGGCATCAAAAATAAAATAAAGTAAAATTAAAAAGTTATGAGATATATATATTACATGGAATGCTACTCTGCAATTAAAAAAAAAATAAGATGATGTGCCCTTTAGGACAAAATGGATGGAACTAGAGGTGATTATGCTTAACAAGATAAGGACAGAGATGAGAGACAACTACCAGATGGTTTCCACTCATATGTGGAGTCTAGACATCTGATTTACATGAACTTGCCAAAAAAAAAGTCCAAACAATAAAGAAGCAAGCAAACTGTAAGACTTGTGAGAACTCTGGTGGTTGTCTTTGGAAGGATGGCAATACAGAGCTTTGGTGGTGGGTGTGGTGTGGGACTATACATTGTACTCTTTCAATCTTGTAACAAACTATTAATAAGAAAATAGCTAACTAACTAAATAAGAGGAAGTGATGGGTTTCTCAAAACAATATAGCAGCTCTAGATGTCAGTGACAGAGCCTGAGAACAGATGAAGCACATTTGGTTTGTGGATTTATAGTCAGTATGGCTAAGTTGCCCATTCTATTCCAGATGGTTCTATAAACTTGACAATAACAACATCAAAATCACAGAAATAGTCTAGTAGTCTTTTAAAAATATTAATCGATAGAGAGTCAGGCAGTAGTGCAGCGGGTTAAGCGTATGTGACGTGAAGCTCAAGGACCAGCACAAGGATCCCGGTTTGAGCTCCCGGCTCCCCACCTGCAGGGGAGTCGCTTCACAGGCTGTGAAGCAGGTCTGCAGGTATCTGTCTTTCTCTCCCCCCTCTGTCTTCCCCTCCTCTCTCCATTTCTCTCTGTCCTATCTAACAATGACGACATCAATAACAACAACCATAACAATAAAAAGGGCAACAAAAGGGAAAATAAATAAATATTTAAATAAATAAATATTTTTAGAACTTAATCAATAAACTTATTCTACAACGAAGCATGTAAAGCATATAATCTATCAGCTTGGGAAAGGGACAGACTCACGTGAACTAGTTTTAACACTTGCCATAGACTAAGGTATAGCGGCATTGCCATTAGAATCCACAAGTCAGCTTGTCAACCCTTTAATTTTTTTCTTTCTTTCTTTTTCAATATTTATTTATTTACTCCCTTTTGTTGCCCTTGTTGTTTTTTATTGTAGTTATTGTTGCTGTTGTTACTGATGTTGTCGCCATTGGATAGGACAGAGAGAAATGGAGAGAGGACAGGAAGACAGAGAGGGGGAGAGAAAGATAGACACCTGCAGACCTGCTTCATCGCCTGTGAAGTGACTCCCCCTGCAGGTGGGGAGTCAGGGGGGCTCGAACCGGGGTCCTTATACTGGTCCTTGCGCTTTGCGCCACTTGCGCTTAACCCGCTGTGCACCGTCCGACTCCCCTTCCCAACTCTTTCCCACTTGTGAACTTCCCGAGCTAACAAACTTTGCATCCAGAATAGTTGACTTCAATAACAATTTAGCCCAAATATCTCATTTTCAAAATGACTCATTTAAGAACTGCCCCCACCCCCACCCCCCAAAAAAGGAAAAGGACGTTCTTAATGTGATACAAAAAAAGGAACAGGGTAGATAGCATAATAGTTATACAAAGAGACTCTCATACCTGAGGCTCCCAAGTCCCAAGTTCAATCCCCCACATCACCATCAGCCAGAGCTGAACAGTGCTCTGGTAAAATAGATAAATAAATAAATAAATAAATAAATGTTCTAGAGAATAACAGTGTACCTAGTCTACCTTATAACTATATAGTTATGTTTTTTTTTTAAAAAAGTAGGAATAAATTCCAGTTTGTCAAGATTTGAAATATACCAAGAGAACATTCAAGATGAATCGAGCCCATACCTATATCCCATCCGGCCACTGATAAAATCTTCAGGTAACTCACAGGTCAGAAGCCTGTGTTCAAAAAAAAAAAAAAAAAAAGGTAGCAATAAGAGGACTTAATATAGGAAAGGTTGAAATAGTATTTCGCAATCCAGCTATATCAGCAGTGTAAACAAAGGAATATATTCAAATATTAGTGGTGGGTTGGAGAGATAGTTCAATAGGTAGGGTGTATGCCTTGCCTAGGTCCCCAACCCTGGTACCATATGGAAGTGCAAAGGCAGCTTTCTGTCTCTTTTAAAAATATTTTATTTATCTATCTATTTATTTATTTATTATTGGATAGAGACAGAGAGAAATTAAGAGGGGAGAGAGATAGAGAAGGAGAGAGACAAAGAGACACCTGCAGACATGCTTCACCACTCATGAAGCTTTCCCCTTGCAGATGGGGACCAGGGGCTTGAACCTAGGACCCTGTACACTGTAATGTGTGTGCTTAACCAGGTGTGCCACCATCTGGCCCTAAGAAAGGTCTCTATCTGAATGAAAAAGTGCCCAGGGGTGGGGGTGAAATCTCACAGGCACAAGTCTCCCCCAGTCCCCACCTTCACCCCAAAATTAATGGTGCTACTGATTGAGCCAATCTTTCTTAGAAGTCAGTTGGGCAACCCAACCATGTAACTTCTAATAAATTATTCCAAGTAAATAATTCAGTAAGTTTAGAGAAATTCTATACACAAAAGTGTTTTATTCTTGTGTTTCTCATAAAAGAAATATGAAAAACAATATGAAAATTTTCCAGAGTGACTGGATTAAGTCCATTTGATGAAATATTGTGTGGTCATTAACATTTGGGTGTGTAGGGAAAAGACAGGGGCAGGTGTCAGAGAAAAGAAGAAGGAAACAAATAGAATTCTGGAAGAGTCCACGTGTCCAATATGGCCATAATATTTCTCTCTTTGGGATGGATATTCCATTCAGATTTTTATGAGTTTGTCTGCCTTTCTTCTGCAGTTTTCTATATGGTGTTTTTTTTTGGGGGGGGAGGGGGATGGTGATTGTCATTATGTTTTAACCTCTGGGGCTTGAAGAAGACTGTTCCAATATTACTAGACAGCTGTTCTCTCATGTTTGCCAAGGATCATAATCTCAGCAAAGAAGTCATAAATAACCATCAGGATATGAGGTGACACACAGCCACCTTGGCTCTCCTGTGGCTCTGGACTCCCAAGAATCTCACAGCTCTTCCCACACACATGGGTTCACTGCTCTTGACACCTTTGGGCTAAAGCCCATCTTGGAGTTGCAGAAGCAGTCAAGACCCCACAGAGTTCCTTGGGAGATTCTCATCCTTTTTCAATGTACTTCTTTCTTTATCCCATGGAATGCTCAATTCTCTAGCTAAACCGAAGCCAAGAAGCTTTCTTTATAGACAGCCCCATCACTAAACTACAGTAAACCCTGGGGTCTGGCCCCAAGTATAAAATCAAGTCCCCAAACTCATCTCGATTTGCCAGTGTCTCTTTGCCCTTTAACGCTGCAGATTTTTCATGAGGGAGGGGCAGCAAACCAGAACGACTGGTCAACCCAGCTTTTTGATCTAGATTCTTTGGTTTATGAATAAGTCCCACCTATCCAAGCATGCTCTCTGTCAGTCTTGACAGGGATGTACCATTTCCTGGGTCCTAGAGATCCAGCCCAACTCTAAAAGGCCTGAGCTGCTTCCCTGGCAGACTCTGCAGTCTACATGAAGAGTAGACAGTGAATGAGGTCTGGGAGGTGGCACAATGGATAAAGCAGTGGCCTCTCAAGCCTGAGGTCCTGCATTCAATCCCCAGCAGCACATATACCAGAGTGATGTCTGGTTCTTTCTCTGCCTCCTCTTATCTCTCTCATTAATAAATAAAATCTTTTAAAAAAAAAAAGAGTAGACATTGGACTAATCACCCAATAGGCAGCCTATTGTTGAAAGAATTGTAATTGAGGTCAGGGAAATGGCATGTGAGTGGGTACTAGAATGTCAGGACCCAGAGATAATACCTCCTGGGTGCTCACCAAGAGTGAAACATTGGACTCTTGAGGGCCTGGGAGATAGCTTAGTGATTATGCAAAAGGCTCATGCCTGAGGCTCTGAGGTCACAAATTCAACCCCCAGCTCCGTTTTATAAAGTAGAGCTGAGCAGTGCTCTGTCCTCCCTCCCCTATTTCTATATCTCATTAAAATAAAAAAAGAGAACTTTGGACACGTGACTTTATGTATCACAGGGCCTTTTCACGAGTCTTCTTCCATTTTGTTTTGTGCAAGGGAGATAGACAGAGCACACCTTCCACAGAGTACTCCTCATTTTATTTTCATTGCTCTCCTGCAGTGCCTGGGATCAAACCCAGGAACTCATGCTTCTAAGACAGGTGCTCTGACACTGAGCTCCCTAACCACTCCTCCACCTTCCCCCCTAGCCCAATGAGCCTGAAAGATTCATTTATCTGCATCTTAAAGATCAAGAAAACTGGGATTCAGGCGGTAGCGCAGCGGGTTAAGCACACATGGCGCAAAGCACAAGGACCAGTGTAAGTATCCTGGTTCGAGGCCCTAGCTCCCCACCTGCAGGGGAGTCGCTTCACAGGCAGTGAAGCAGGTCTGTAGGTGTCTGTCTTTCTCTCTCCCTCTCTATCTCCCCTCCTCTCTCGATTTCTCTCTGTCCTATCCAACAACAACGACATCATTAACAACAATAATAATAACCATGATAATGATAAAACAACAAGGCAACAAAAGGGAGAAAAATAGCCTCCAAGGGGGTCGGGTGGTGGCACAGTGGGTTAAGCGCATGTGGCGCAAGGACTGGCTTAAGGATCCCGGTTCGAGTCCCCGGCTCCCCACCTGCAGGGGAGTCGCTTCACAGGCTGTGAAGCAGGTCTGCAGGTATCTGTCTTTCTCTCCCCCTGTCTTCCCCTCCTCTCTCCAAATCTCTCTGTCCTATCCAACAACGAACAACATCAACAATGGCAATAATAATAACCACAACAAGGCTACAACAACAAGGGCAACAAAAGGGGAAAAAATGGCCTCCAGGAGCATTGGATTCATGGTGCAGGCACCGAGCCCAGCAATAACCCTGGAGGAAAAAAACATAGCCTCCAGGACCAGTGGATTCATGGTGCAGGCACTGAGCCCCAGCAATAACCCTGGAGGCAAAAAAAAAGTTTGAAATGAATACCCTACATTTATTGCAGCACTGTCTACAACAACCAAGAGAGAGAACCATCTCTGTCTGTCTATCTGTCTATCAGGTGGTAAATATTCACAATGGACTGCCCAGTTAAAAAATGATGAAAGTCTACCATTTGCAACAACATGGAGGGCCTCAGAAGTGCTATGTTCCGTGAAATAAGTGAAATGGGGGGGGGTCAGTGGTACACCTGGTTCAACACACATATTACCATGTTCAAGGATCTGGGTTTGAGCCCCTGCTCCCCACATGCGAGGGGGGGCGTTTCATGAGCAGTGAAGCTGGGCTGCAGGTGTTTATCTTTCTCCGTCTTCATTTCCCCCTCCTCCCTCAATTTCTTTCTGCCTTATCCAATAAATAAAGTTTAAAACATAAACAGAGAGAGAGAGGGAAAAAAAAAGTGAAGTGGAGAAAGACAAACACCCATAGGGCTTCACTCATCTGTGATATAGAAAGAAAACAGTAAACTAAATAAAAATAAACTTCAAAAATGTACTCATACATTACATATCTGTTTTTACAGCTATGAAGAAGGAGAAATATTTCTCATCTCAGATTTACCTTGATTAAAAGAGAGATGCAGGGCTGGGGAGATAGCACAGCTGTCATGCAACAGACTTGTATGCCTAAGGCTCAGATGTCTCTGGCTTAATCTGTGGCACCACCATTTGGGATGCATTGGATCCACCTTCTCGTGGTGCATCCCGTGAGTACCCATTCATTGGGGAAACTGATGATCCTTCCTAGCCAACTGAATCCACATGGATCCCAGTCACTTTCAAAGCCAGCAACAAGCAGCTCCTGACAGCTTTCAACCTGACGCTGTTGACTGGCTACAGAAGAAGGGCTAACGTTAGAGGAAGAACCATAAGCCAGAGCCTAGCAGCACTCTGGAGGGGGGGGGGTGAGAAGGAGTTGTTTGTTTGTTTTGTGTGATTACAAACAAAAGGTCTACAAAGCTACACCTTTCACACTGAGCTGGAGTCTATTCGATTAAGAAAACTGAAACGGATTCTGAGATGCCCAGAAAGTATTTGCAAATTTGGTGTTAATATTCTTTTTATAAAAGACTTTAATATTTTTAATTTTTTATTGATTTATTGGCTAGAGACAGCCAGAAATCAAAGGGTGAGAGAGTGACAGAGAGGGAGAGAGACAGAGATACACCTGCAGGACTGCTTCACTACTTGCAAAGCTTTCCCCCTGCAGGTGGGGACCAGGGGCTTAAACCCTGGTCCCTGAGCATTGTAACATGTGCGCTCAACCAGGTGAGCCACCACCTGGTCCCAGTGTTAATATTCTAATGAGATCTCTCTCTCTCTCTCTCTCTGTCTCTCTCTCTCTCTCTTATAATTCTCTATTTCCACCCCCTGTATCTTTATTTTCTTTTTTAAAAAAATATTTTAGTTATTTATTCATGAGAAAGATAGGAGGAGAGAGAAAGAACCAGATATCACTCTGGTACATGTGCTGCCAGGGATTGAACACAAGACCTCATGCTTGAGAGTCCAGTGCTTTATCTACTGCGCCACCTCCTGGACCACACTGTATCTTTGTTTTCTACCCACTTCCCAGCTCTCTCTTCACTGATAGTCTCATATATGGCAGCCTCTTAGTCATGTGCTTCCTTGTGGCACAGTACAGGTGTTTGGAGTCCATGAATTTTCACCTTTTTATAGTTTATAGTTTCGAGTGCTGGAGCTCATCTTGCTTTGTAATGTCTCCACTCACCCTTCGTCTTTAAGACCAGACCCTGTCCCTGTGCACATATCTGTCTGGGACTCAGTTTCCCCCTAAAGGGAAAGCTTCCCTCTCCAGTTATGCATCGACTTCCTTCCTGACGGGGTGCTCAGAACTCTCCACTTCCTGCCGCACACAGAGTTGTGCCAAGCCTCTCAATGGCCGACAGCCTTGTGAGAATGTCTCTGGGAACAATCCCGGGAGCAGAGCTACAGACCAGGAAATTTTCACTAGTTCTTACTCAGGGCAAGGCTGCCTCATCACACCACCCCCCTCACGCCAGCCTGCAGGGCCTGCCAGCTCCATGGTTGTTTTAATCCTCTTTTTCTCTCTGTAATGATGAGTTTGAGCACCTCTCCCCTCACTTGTTGCCTTTGGTGTTTTCCTCTCTTATAAATATGATGATGTGCCCTTTGCTTTAAAGTATAGGGTTTTGTTTTGTTTTTTAATTCGATAGGACAGAGAGAAATTGAGAAGGGAGGGGATAATAGAGAGAAAGGACCAGGCAGTGACGCAGCTGGTTAATCACCACATATTACCATGCACTAAGTTCATTTCCCACGTCTACGCTCGACCGGACCTGCCAATATACGCGGATATCTTCGCCCACCCTGTCCAACGCTTGACGTCTCGTCACCCAATCTGGTCCCCTACGCCTACACTGAACTTCTCTGTTCCAGACTCTTGGAAACAGAGTTGGCAGTCAGCTGAGGTAAAGAACAAACACCTCATCACAGACCCCTGCAAGCGTCTACCCGGCTTTGACCTAGCACGTTATGATCGGGCCCTCCTCAATCGCTATCGAACAGGCCATGGCCGGTGCGCCGCTATGTTCCATCGCTGGGGAGCCAGAGACGACCCGAACTGCCCCTGCGGCTACAGACAGACTAGGACCCACATAGTCAACGACTGCCACCTCTCCAGATTCAAAGGAGGTCTCGAAACTTTACATCAGGCTCAACCTGACGCTGTTGACTGGCTACGGAAGAAGGGCAAACGCTAGAAGAAGAACCAGGCACTAGAACCTGGGTTCAAGCCCCCACTCATTTGGGGGGGGGGGGAATGCTTCCTGAGTGGTGAAGCAGGTTTGCAGGTGTTGATCTGTCTCTCTCTCTCTCTCTCTCTACCAGCCCCTTTTCTCTCAAATTCTGTTTCTATCCAATAATAAATAAATGAAGTATTTTTTAAAAAATGAGAGAATTGTTGGGTGTGGAAAATTCATACTTGGGGGGTCAAAAGTGTTAAGAATAGACACACTGCTTTCTCCTTTAATCACTGGGTTCACATCGTTGAGTGAAATTGCATCAGAGGACAGGTATTACTTCTGGAATAGATGGGTCATATTTTATTTTTCTTTTTTGCCTCCAGGCTTATCACTGGGGTTTGATGCCTACACTATGAATCCACTGCTCTTGTGGCTGTTTCTTCAATTTTTTTTTTTTTGGATAGGACAGAAGGAAATTGAGAGGGGAGTGGCAGATAGAGAGGGAGAGAGAAAGACACCTACAAACCTGCTTCACCACTTGTGACGCAACCCCCTGCTGGTGGGGAGTTGAGGACTCAAATGGGATCCTTAAATGGGTCCTTGCACTTCGCACAATGTGCACTTAACCCGGTGCGACGCTGCTCGACCCCCAGTGGGTCATATTTTGATAAAGAATTAGCACTCCCTAACTAAGAGGAAAAAAGAAAGAGAAAGGAAGGAAGGAAAGAAGGAAGGAAGGAAGGAAGGAAGGAAGGGTGGAAAAGGAAGGAAGGAAAGAAGAAAAGGAAGGTGGAGGGAGAAAAAGAGAGAATGGGGAGAGAAAGAAAGGTTGGGAAGAACTGGCAGAAAAGTCAAGAACCAAGGAAAAAAAGGTCCTCAAGAAAAAGGTCCTTTCGCGGGTCCTTGCGTTTGGCGCCACCTGCGCTTAACCCGCTGCGCTACCGCCTCCGAACCCCAAGAGACTTCTTCTCTCCTCGCTACTGCAGAGACTCCCGAGAGATTTCTTCTTCACTGACCAACAGATGTCTTCACTGCTTAGCTGACAGGTGGCTGCTGGGTAAGGAGGATCAGAAGTTCAGAGCAAAAGAAGAAATCACTGAGACACAGGGAGACCAGCTACCACCTCATCCTGGCTTCGCTGGCTCCCTGTGTGACCTGCAACTAATCGGGTTGTTGTCCTTGAGTCTTGTTTTTCCCTCCTCCACAAAACAAGGGAGCTGCCAGGATGGGCTGTGACGGTGGATGGTGGAGTGAGATTGTGGGTGTGGGCTGCATGATCAATAGGATGCACTCAACAGCTGGCAGTGGACACCATCCTCTGCCCGGTGGCCATGTTTGCCCTGCACTTTGCCAGGACCTTGCTTGACATGTTCGCTAGCTGAGCCTTGCAGCTTTAGAGGGAAGGGGGTCAGCATATTTTTATCCACCCAGACTTTGAAGAAACTGCTCTGAAATCCCTTTCAGAAGGAGTCATGGCTACGTTTGGAGTCATAAGGCCGGATTTGCAGGGCTCATAGTAATTGGGGTTTTTGTTTGTTTTGTTGATTCAGTGTTGCTTCATATTACCCTCCTCAATCGCTATCGAACAGGCCATGGCCAGTGCGCCGCTATGTTCCATCGCTGGGGAGCCAGAGACGACCCGAACTGCCCCTGCGGCTACAGACAGACTATGACGCACATAGTCAATGACTGCCACCTCTCCAGATTCAAAGGAGGTCTCGAAACTTTACATCAGGCTCAACCTGATGCTGTTGACTGGCTACGGAAGAAGGGCAAATGCTAGAAGAAGAACAGCACCAATCCAATGACACCTGACAAATATTTTGGGTTTGGGTTGTTTTTTTTTTTTTTTTTTGCCTCCAGGTTTATGGTGCCTCCTCCTAGAGGCCATATTCCCCATTTTGTTGCCTTTGTTGTTTATCGTTGTTGTTGCTGTTATTGATGTCATTGTTATTGGATAGGACAGAAAGAAATGGAGAGAGGAAGGGAAGACAGAGGGAGGAGAGAAAGATAGACATCTGCAGACGTGCTTCACCACTTGTGAAGAGAACTCCCCCACACCGCAAATGGGGAGCCAGGGACTTGAACCCAGATCCTTACACCAGTCCTTGCGCTTTGCGCCATGTGCACTTAACCCACTGCGCTACCACCAGGCCCCCTTGATAACTGTTTTTCATGCAAGAAAAAATAGCTCACTTGGATAGTGGATTGCTTTGCCACATGAATGATCCAGCCTTGTAGGTTTGAAGGAAGTTTTTATGTTTCGTTTCTTTCTTGTTCTGCCCCCAAGCTCTTTCTTTTCTTTTCTTTGCCTCCAGAGTTATCGGTGGGGCTCAGTGCTATAAATCCACTGCTCCTGGAAGCCAATCTTTTCCATTTTATTGGGTAGGACAGAGAGAAATTGAGAGAGGAAGGAAAGAGAGACAGGGAGAGAGGGGCCAGGTGGTGGTGCACCTGATTGAACGTATCCATTACAGTGTGCAAGGACCCAGGTTCAAGCACCTGGTCTCCCCCTGCAAGAGGACAAGCTTCACAAGTGGTGAAGCAGAGCTGCAGGTATCTCTCTGTCTCTCTCCCTGCCTATCTCCCCCTTCCTCTCAATTTATCTGTCTCTATCCAATAATAAATGAAATAAAAAGATTTCAAAAAAATTTAAAAAGAGAGGGAGGGAGATAGACAACTGCAGACCTGCTTTGCCACTTATGAAGTATCTCCGCTGTAGGTGGGGAGTGGATGATTGAACCTGGATCCTTGCTCAGGTCCTTGCACGTAGTACTATGTGCGCTTAACCGGGTGTGTCACCACCAGCCCCCTGACCCCCCTACACACACACACACACACACACACACACACACACACAGTCATGTCAGATGCACAGCAAGAAGAGTGCAGTGTGATTTTACATTCAGCTGTTAGAACTTTCTCGGTGACTTGCTTCTCAAAAAGATGAACAAAAGACAGCATCTCAATGAGAATAAGTATGAAACACCACCCCACGTCCTCCTGCCACCCCGATTTATTCCCGGCACTTATAGCCTGAGCTGCATGGGGAAGGCTTCCAGAGAGAGTCCTCAGTGCACTGCACCCACGCACCTGCTCTGCATGGACACACAAGAGCAACTCTCCAAGCTGCTGGAGAGACCAGGAAGTTAATAGCTCCCTTTTATAGAGTGTCCTACAGAGGAGCTCTCTTAATATAAGTGGGGTCCCCTCGCCTCCCTGGGTACACAGAGCCAGGGCAATGGGGCGGTCGTTAAGGGAGGCAGCCTTGCCCAGTGCAGACACTAAACCAGGAGTATTAAGTGCTAATGCTCCTGCCTTGCCCGCCCCCTTCTCGCACCTGCAGGATTATGATTCAGAAACAGCCAGGTCCATAGAGTGGGGAGAACCACACACAGACTGAAACAGCTTCTCACGTCTCCAGTTGGCCAGGTCTGCGTAACCCACCCTGGGTCTCTGTACAAGGACACACTCCAGCTGACTCTGAACTTTCTCCAAACCCCCTTTTGTGATGAGAAAGAAAGATTACACCTCCTTGCCACCCAGGGATCAGCTATTGGAATATTGCCACTTTGTGGAATTTTTTTTTTAGAGTCATATTGTTTTTCCAAAATTAGACATTATGATTTTTTGAAACAATAGCTTCTCTGTTGCTAATTGTAAGATGTTATGTTCATTTCCATTCATGACAAGGAAATGTCTATGAAAATAAGATACTAATTAGAGGGTCCTATGATATTAGCATGAAAACTGTATTATCATTATTTTGCCTCCAGGGTTACCGCTGGGGCTCAGTGCCTGCACTATGAATGCCCTGCTCCTGGAGGCTGTTTTTTCCCTTTTGTTGCCCTTGTTGCTTATGGTTGTTTTTACAGTTGTTGTTATTAATGTCGTCGTTGTTGGATAGGACAGAGAGAAATGGAGAGAGGAGGGGAAGACAGAGAGGGGAAGAGAAAGATAGACACCTGCAGACCTGCTTCACCACCTGTGAAGCGTCCCCCTGCCCCTGCAGGTGGGGAGCCGGGGACTCGAACTGGGATCCTTGTGCCAGTCCTTGCACTTTGCACCATTGTGCCCTTAATCGTCTGTGCTACCACCCGGCCCTCTAAAACTATATTATTTATTTGTATGCTGTGTCAAGCATAGTTGTAAAGTCTCTGTATTGGGTCAGAGATAGTTCACTGGGTAGAGAGCACACCTAACAAAATAGGAGAATCAAAATGGATTTGATCCCCAGCACGTTGGATAGCACGGAGGGAGCAGGGGGGACAGTCCGAGGCTGATGGAGTGGCGTTATGGAGTCTCTCCCTCCCATTCCACTCTACACAGAATATTTTAAAAGCTGAGCCAAAGAAGCCACTCAGTGTATGTGCAAGACCCTCAGTTTATTCACAGCATGTGCGCGCGCGCACACACACACACACACACACACACACACACACACACACACACAATGAGCTGTACTAGCCTTTAAAAAGAAAAGAAATGGTGTCAGGCAGTGGCTCACCCAGTAAAATGTACATGCTACCAAGCACAAAGACCAGGGTTCAGCCCTAGGCACAATCCACTTTTCAGTGAGTGTTTTTTAGTGTTTGGAAATAAAGCTGATATTTGCATGTTGACCTTGTATCCTGTCACTTCCTTGAATGAGTTATTAGTCTTAACCGATTTTTGTGACACCTTGAGGGTTTTTACAGCTAAAGTCAAATTAGGCGCAAAGAGAAGGTTCCAGTTTGAGTGGCTTTTGTTGCTTTTCATAGCCTGACACAATTGCAAGTGTCAATAATAAGAAGCAAGACAAAAAAACTAGCAGAAGACTTGCACAGACATTTCCATGACAAAAAAAAAAAGTGTGACATCATTGATCATCCCGGAAATGCAAACCACATGAAGTCAAAGGAGATTTTCTAGCTCTGAGCGGCTAAAAATGCCAGTTGTTCTGATTGGCTCTGTTGGGTCACGTGCCCATTCCTTGGGCCAATCACTGTAGCCAGTGGCTAGATTACTCTGATTGTTTCCAGGGGTTGCTACTGTGCTCGGGAGCCGTGGGGCCACAAAGATGGGAGGATGGTCACAGCACAGGACACCATGCAAATGGACATGTGGTGCATCCAGTTGAGTGAGGCATTACCATGTGCAAGGACCTGGGTTCAAGCCCCCGGTTCCCACTGCAGAGAGGAAACTTCACAATCAGTGAAGCAGTGCTGCAGCTGTCTCTCTCCCTCTCTAGCTTCCGCTACTCACTCAATTTCTCTATCCTATAAAATTTTTAAAAGTTAAAACATTTTTCTTACCAATTTACATCAAGTGTTTTTTATTGTTGTAGTTATTGTTGTTGTTATTGACATCGCTGTTGTTGAAGAGGACAGAGAGAAATGGAGAGAGGAGGGGAAGGCAGAGGAGAGAGAAAGACAGAC
The DNA here is from genome assembly GCF_950295315.1 of Erinaceus europaeus. NCBI lineage: Eukaryota > Metazoa > Chordata > Mammalia > Eulipotyphla > Erinaceidae > Erinaceus > Erinaceus europaeus. The sequence goes on along the minus strand of NC_080167.1, from coordinate 11,013,157 downwards.
ACCTGCAGACCTGCTTCACTGAAGCGACTCCCCTGCAGGCTGGGAGCCGGGGGCTCGAACCGGGATCCTTACGCCGGTCCTTGCACTTTGAGCCACTTGCACTTAACCCGCTGCGCTACCACCCGACTCCCTAGAAAACCCATTTTTATCAGGACTGACTTGGTGTCAGGACTTTCTGCATGTGATTATTACGGTCTAGAAAGATTTCTCTTTTTAATGTGACTCTAGGGGACAGACAAGTTCAAGTCCCCAGTCCCCACCTAGAGGGGGGGAATCTTCAAGATGGGTGAAGCAAGGCTTGAGCCCCCGGCTCCCCTTTGTTGCCCTTGTTGTTTAACATTGCTGTGGTTATTGACATCGTTGTTGTTGAATAGGACATAGAGAAATGGACAGAGGAGGGGAAGACAGAGAGGGGGAGAGAAAGACAGACACCTGCAGACCTGCTTCACTGCTTATGAAGCAACTCCCCTGAGGTGGGGAGCTAGGGGCTCGAACAGGGATCCTTATGCCGGTCCTTGGGCTTTGTGCCATGTGCGCTTAACCCGCTGTGCCACCGCCCGACTCCCCCATTTTTTTTTACATTTGTATGTTCAATTGTTTATGTTCCACGTATGAGTGGAACCATTCTGTAGTTGCTTCACTGAGCATCACCGTCTCCAATTCCATCCATTTTATCCCAAAGGACACAAAATCACCCCTTTTTATTGCTGCATAATATTCTGTTGAGTATATGTCCCATAACTTTTCCCCAAAGATGTCTTTAAACATATATTTTGGTAGAATAAGAGACAGACTAAGAACAGACTTCTGCTCCAGCATATGCAGTGCCAGGGACTGAACCTGGGACCTTGTGGGTGCCAGTCCTGCACTCTCCTGTAGAGCCACCTCCCCAGTTAACATGCACTGTTGGGAGTTGGGTGGTAGTGCAGTGGGTTACACACACATGACACAAAGAGCAGGGACCCGGCCTAAGGATCCTGGTTCGAGCCCCGGGCTCCCCACCTGCAGGGGTGTCACTTCACAAGCAGTGAGGCAGGTCTGAAGGTGTCTATCTTTCTCTCCCACTCTCTGTCTTCTCCTCCTCTCTCCATTTCTCTCTGTCCTATCCAACAACAACGACATCAATAACAACAACAATAAAACAATAAGGGCAACAAAAGGGAATAAATAAATATTTTTTAAAAACATGCATTGTTACTTGATCTTTATAACACCCTGCTGTAGCAGAAGGGACCATCATTATTCTCTTAATTGCTGCTATTATTATTATTATTATTATTATTATTGATAGCAAACAACATGTGGCTCTGTTTAAGGGTAAATCAAGACAGTGGTTTATTCATAAAATCACTGGAATTGTGAGGAAGAAGTCTAGTTAAGGAAGTAGGCAAAAGTCCAAAGTCTGCAATCAAGCCACCCCAGATCACCACGTGAAGAGCTAAATCCAGAGCCAAGCCGACAGGGGCGTGCAGTGACGAAGGTGATCCAATTAAGAGAGTGAGCTGCTCCAAGTCCTTGCTTATCTTCCCTTGTCTGGAGTCGGGCGGTAGCGCAGTGGGTTAAGCGCACGTGACGCGAAGCAGAAGGACTGGCTCAAGGACCTGCATAAGGATCCTGGTTCCAGCCCCCGGCTTCCCACCTGCAGAGGAGTCGGTGAAGCAGGTCTACAGGTGTCTAGCTTTCTCTCCCCCTCTCTGTCTTCCCCATCTCTCTCCATTTCTCTCTGTCTTCTCTAACAACAATGGCGTTGATTACAACAACAATAAAAAACGAGGGCAACAAAAGGGAAAATAAATATTAAAAAAATTAAAATATCTATATCTTCCCTTGTCAGTTGTTTGGCCTCAGGCTGACATCATCCATATACCAGTTGTCCCAAACTCCTGTTGGGGTCACAACAGGGATTGAGCTCAGGATCTCAGCTTTCTATTGATAAGCCTTCTGCTCTGCCCACTGTACCACCTCTCCAGCCACCAGCTAGATTTTCTGTCTTAGAAGTTAGTCACAGGACTGGGTGATGCACTTGGCTAAACGCAACATGTCACAGGACACAAGGACCTAGATTCACACCCCTGGTCCTCACCTGCAAAGTCTCATGGAGTTTCATAAGAAATTTCTCTTTCTTTTTTATTTTATACATTTTATTTATTAATGAGAAAGATAGGAGGAGAGAGAGAAAGAACCAGACATCACTCTGGTACATGCGCTGCTGGGAATTGAACTCAGAACCGCATGCTTGAGAGTCTAATGCTCCCCCCCTTACCTTTCACTCCAACAACATGGCGGCCCCCCAGAAAGTCTAATGCTTCATCCACTGAGCTACCTCTCCAACCACTCTGTCTCTATCACCTTCTTCCCTCTCAACTTCTTTCTGTCCTATCAAATAAATAAATGGATATTTCTTAAAAATTACACCCTCAAATTCCTTTCTCTCTTTGTTCTTAAATGTTATAGACATTGAAGCATTTTTGTAGTGCTTTCTTTTTCCAAGCATTCCATAGTGAAAGTTAGAAATATAGTCATTTGTGGGCTTGGGGTTTTGTTTCTTTGTTTCAGTGCTGGGGATCAGGCCCAAGACCTTATTCATGCCAAGAGCATCCTCTACCACTGGGCTACATTCCTAGCTCCCAGTTGCATTTTTTAAAATTGTTATACTGGGGTGGGGGTGACAATTTACAGTACAGTTGGTGACACATGGGTACAATGTCTCATCTCCCTGGGACAGGTGTCTGCAAAACATTCTCCCCCCCCCCACCCCAGCTAAAGTTCTTTCCACCATCCTGCACCAGGACCGTACAGCCCCCTCTACCACCAGCTCCCTCCCTGCCCTCCCTCCCTAGAGTCCTTTGCTTTGGTGCAACTCACCAGACCCACTCTAAGGCTTACTTTGTGTTTCCCCTTTCCGTCCTCCTTGCTCAAGTTTAGATTCCTTTCTTTAAAGAGCCTCCTCACCATCTACAGAACTGGCCCCAGTTTTGCCCTGGGGGGGGGGGGGTGGCACTGTGACACACAGCCTTACCCAGCAACAGCTGCCCTTGAGCCTGTCTGCTGTCACACTGTGATGGGAGGGGCTGGGAGTGTGGGCAGCTGGGGCAGGAAGGGGGGGGGTGTCCACCTCCTCAAATTTATCGCAGGGCAGAGAGAAGGGCGAGTGGCGAAGGTTCATAAGGGGCTCGTGCCACGGGCTTCATTTCCTTTCCAATAACTCTCTCAAGCTGTGTAAACTTTCTGCCTGAAGAATCAATGAGTCCCCCTCTTTGGAAACAAACAGTTATGCCATCCATCCTCCACTCACCTCCCTTCACTGTTCAGGAATGAGACTAAGGCCCTTACTGTGCCCAGAAGCTTCCACCCAAAGCCTGCAGCCTTCTGTCCCTTCCCATGATGCTCCGAAACCCCTGTTCTTCAGTCTCATCTCTCAACTCCCTGTCAAAGAGGAGGGGGGAAAAAAGTGGTTGAACAGGGAGGGAGCTGCCACAGTAGGCTTATCCGAGAAGGTCCCAGCCATGCTTCAAATGTAAAAGAAGAAAACTAAGAACAAGGTGGGTCGATGGCAATGTCCCCAATAGAACAGGGACTCTGGCGGGGGGGGGGGGGGAGGGGGGGTGGTCCCCAGAGTGGGAGGTTAAATTAATGAGTGCTTGTTCCCTTCCCTGAGAGAAGAAGGGGAAACGAGACACCGAGACACTGGGAGGTTAGAATAGTAGTAGGTGTGACCTAGAGAGGAAGGGAAGGTGGAGCCTTAGAAGTAAATAAAAGGGCTGGGGAGATAGCATAATGGTTCTGCAAAAGACTTGGATGCCTGAGGCCCCAAAGGCCTAAGTTCAATGCCTGAATCACCAAAAACCAGAAATGAGCAGTGTTCTAGACTGATTCTCTCTCTCTCTCCCTCTCCCTCCCCTGGTCCCCCAACTCTCTCTCTCTCTCTCTCTCTCTCTCTCTCTCTCTCTCTCTCATTACAAATGAAGTAAATAAAATATCTTTTTGTAAAAATAAATAAAAATGTACATAAGCTTCTATCTACATGGTTTGAACCCAGGCACCACCATAAGCCAGATCTGTTAGATTATTTTTAGAAGGCTTTACCACTCCTCCACACACACACAAACACAGACATCAACACTATTAATATTTCTATCTGTGACCTTGAAGGCTTGTGTGTAAGCCAGTATGCATACACAGAATTTATCGTCGTGCTTATTAAATATGCCATCTTGTGGTCAGCTTCTCCAGCTGCGTTCCCTGGTCCAGAAAGCAAGGCGGTCCAAACACTGGTTTGGAGGCCCATGGAATCCGTGGGCACATTTTGACCCTAACCTTTCTGTGAGGGTCAAAGTGTCTATCATTTCTCCCCCGTGTCCCTGAGTGATGTCCCAGAATTCAGAGTCTCAGGCAGAGTCCCAGGGTTTAGGGGCCCCAGAAAGAACTTCCTGCTGTCAAGTGTGCAAGTCCCCCCATCCTGACCTCAGCGAGTTATCATTGTGTGAAATCGGAGGTCACAAAGAGGACACAAAATGCTAATACCTGGACAGACCTGTTGACTTCAAAACCAGAAGAGAAGGGCTCATTATTGACGGGTACCCTACCATTTCAGGCCTCTTCCCAGCAGTGGCAGGCGGACTCCCTGCCACCTGATATTGGATATAATGAAGCCTCTTCTGCCCCCTGAGGTCACAGTGCTGGGGGAGGAGAGCCAACATCTGCACAAACAGGATGACCCTGGTTTTCTCATTACCCACACTCCTCTGATTCTTCCTGTTGCCTGGCCCTTCCCACCACCACCCCAGTGCCAGGAAGTCTCCATCCCCTCACCTCAATAAGGGCAGAAAGGAGGGTCTGGGGAGCCCCTTGCCAGGTGTCAAAGGGAAGGACCATCCGCCAGCACCCCCTCCACTTACAGAGTGCTGGCTACCCCTCCTGGGACCCTCAGGCCCACCTTCCTCTTTAGGGCCTGGACTGCGGATGATGAAGGTCCCTTTCGCAGTGTGTGATAATGTCAGCACGCTGCCCAGACCTGGGAGGGCGGGATGCTATCAGTCGGTGCATCAAACAATGTGGCAATGCTCTCTGCCACATGCAGATGCTAAGGGAAATTCTCACTGCTTGGGGATTTACCAGTCAAAGGGGTCAGTGGCTCAGAGACACAGTGGGGAGCAGGGTTTTAGCTTTAAGTTGGCCACTGCCACTCCAGCCATGATGTCAGGATGACATGGCTTTGGTCAAGAAAAAGACACCATCATTTGTTGGTCCCTGTTTGGGCACCAGATGCCGTGCTAGCTTCACGGACAGGAACCAGAGGACCAGGGACTCATGGCTGAGAATGCAGTGCAACCAATCTAATCTCTATTCATTAGAAAATCCTGTCCTTTATATCTCCTGAGGCGGAAGTGTCAGGAAGAGGAAGCACATAGGATAGGGGGTGGGGAGAAGGAAAAAGCTCGGGAACCAGTGGGGATTAAACAGTGGAAAACGGGGTGTGACTAGGAGAGGGGGCAGAGCAAAAAGAGAGTGTGAACCAGTGGGATTAAACCAGTGCCCTGCAGGCAGGGTGGGTCTCAGGTAAAACAGTGATTATGTAAATAGATCACAGCGTTAAGCAATGCAAATGAACCTAAGAACCTAATGTGATGATCAAAACAGAAGGGGTCTTAGAGGCAGAATTAGAAGCATAGCAACAATCATTCTTGTTTGACAGCCTCTGGGATACATTGTAGGTACTCATTTAACTTATTTATGTACTCTTTTTTTTTTTTAATTTCCTTACTGTGGGATTAATGGTTTACAGTCAACAGTAAAATAAAAGGTAATAGTTTGTACATGTGTAACATTTATTAGTTTTGCACATAACATTTCAAACCCCACTAGGTCCCCCTTTGTCTTCCAGGACCTGAAAGAAACCCCCCCCACACACACACACACACACACATACACACTTTTACTTTGGTGCAATACACCAACTCCTGTCCAAGTTCTGCTCTGTGTCTCCCTTCTGTTGTTATTTTTCAACTTCTGTCTATGAGTGGGATCATCCCATATTCGTCCTTCTCTTACTGGCTGACCTCACTTCACATGATTCCTTCAAGCTCCATCCAAGATAAGGTGAAAAAAGTGAATTCACCTTTTTTTTTTTCCTCCAGGGTCATTGCTGGGCTCGGTGCCTGCACCATGAATCCACCGCTCCTGGAGGCCACTTTTTTCCCCCTTTATGTTGCCCCAGTTGCCGCAGCCCCGCTGCGGTCACCATTGCCATTGTTGACGTTGCCCTGTTGCTGGACAGGACAGAGAGAAATGGAGAGAGGAGGGGAAGACAGAGAGAGAGGGGGAGAGAAAGATAGACACCTGCAGACCTGCCTCACCGCCCGTGAAGCGACTCCCCTGCAGGTGGGGAGCTGGGGGCTCGAACCGGGATCCCTACGCAGGTCCCTGCGCTTTGCGCCACATGCGCCCAACCCACTGCGCCACCGCCCGACCCCCTCACCATTTTTAATAGCTGAGTAGTAGTCTATTGTGTGTATATATACCACAACTGACTCAGCCACTCATCTGTATTTATGTATTCTTATTATTGTTTGAGGTACTGGGGAGCAACATGCATGATTTCATTACTCCTGAGATACTCAGAGAGAGACAGAGAAAAAAGAATATATATTAATTATACTTATTTATTTTCCCTTTTGTTGCCCTTGTTGTTTTATTGTTGTAGTTATGATTGATGTCATTTTTTGTTAGATAGGACAGAGAGAAATGGAGAGAGGAGGGGAAGACAGAGAGGGGAAGAGAAAGATAGACACCTGCAGACCTGCTTCACCACCTGTGAAGTGACTCTCCTGCAGGTGGGGAGCTGGGGGCTCGAACCTGGATCCTTACTCCAGTCCTTATGCTTTGTGCCACCTGCACTTATCCCGCTGTGCTACTACCCAGCCTCTGCTTCACCACTCTTGAAGCTTTCCCTCTGCAGGTGGGGACCAGGGGCTTGAATCTGGGTCTTTGAACAGTGTAATGTGTGTATTCAATCAGGTGCACCACCACTTGGCCGCTCTCAATGACAATTTTTAAAAATATTTTATCTATCTATCTATCTGTTTGTTTGTTTGAGGGATAGGAGGAGAGGAGAGAGAGAAGGAACCAGTCATCACTCTGGTACATGTGCTGCCAGGGATTGAACTCAGGACCTCATGCCTGAGGGTCCAATGCTTTATCCACTGCGCCACTTCCCAGATCACTCAATGACATTTCTTCACGGTCTTTTGAGAATCCTTGGACATTCTGCTCATCCACATGCTAAATTCCTCAGCTTTTTTTTTTGTGTGTGTGCAAATATTTTTTTCTCAAACATAATACTACTTAAATTTTTAGAAAACCATAAAGATTTTGATCTGCCTGGCAGCACTGAGGCCAAGCTCAATGGTTACAGTGCTAGTCTGTGAGATGACAATGAGCCGGTGTCTGAGAACATTTAAAGATCCCTTCAGGGGCAGGGGGAGATAACATAACAGTTATGCAAAGACACTCTCTTATCTGAGGCTCCAAGGTTCCCAGGTTCAATCCCTTGCACCACCAGATACCAGAGATGAGCAGTGCTCTAGTAAAAATAAATAAATAAATAAATAAATAAATAAATAAATAAATAAATCGGGAATCAGGCGGTAGTACAGCGGGTTAAGTGCACATTGAGCAAAGCACAAGGACCAGCAGAAGGATCCCGGTTCGAGCCCCAGGCTCCCAAAATGCAGGGGAGTCACTTCACAAGCAGTGAAGCAGGTCTGCAGGTGTCTATCTTTCTCTCCCCCTCTCTGTCTTCCCCTCCTCTCTCCATTTCTCTCTATCCTATCCAACAATGACAACATTAATAACAACAACAATTATAACTATAACAATGAAAAGCAACAAAAGGGAAAACAAATTAAAAAAAAAACAATTTAAATCCCTTTAGACCTGGGCAGCCATAAGGATTTCCAGGACCTGTCCATTGAAGACAGAATTCAGAAAATCCTGGGCATGCTTGCATCTGCCTGTGCTGGTTTGTGTTTTGGTGACTGGTCTGGACCCAGACTGTGGGCAGAGGGGTCCCTGCTGTCTCTGGGAGGGATGCAGGTGTATTCTCCTCAGCGACACACAAGCCTCCCTGCAGAGTCAGCACTGGGACACTGGCATTGCTGCCAGACTGCTAGTCATTTGAGGAGATTGCCTGCAGGACTGGACCACAGGGCACTGGGGTTTGGAGCACTGGAGTGTTTGTGCTCAAAGGAACATTGGGCATCTTCTATCTATCTCTGGCCTCTAGGGTTATCTCTGGGGCTCAGGGTTGGCACTACAAATCCGCTGCTCCTGGAGGCCATTTTTTCCATTTTATTGGGTAGGACAGAGAGAAATTGAGAGAGGAGGGAGAGAGAGATCTGAAGACCTGCTTTACCACTTGTGACGTGTCCCTGCTACAGGTGGGGAGCCCGGAGTTCGAACTGGGATCCTTGAGTGGGTCCTTCTGCTCCATACTCTATGCACTTGACTGGGCATACCACCTCCCAGCCCCCATATCTCCTTTCTCTTCAACCTTCAAAAAAAATAATAACTCGTTCTCTTTCAACTTCCAGTGCCTGTCAAAATCTGAAGTTTAGCAGGAGAGAGAGAAATAAAACTACAAAAATGTCCTTGGGTGGCCCAGGAGATGGCACAGTGGATAAAGCATTGGACTCTTAAGTATGAGGTCCAGAGTTCAAACCCTGGTAGCACATATACCAGAGTGATGTCTGGTTCTTTCTCTCTCTCCTATCTTTCTTATGAATAAATGTCTGAAATCTTTTTTTAAAAAAAAAAATGTCCTTGGGGGAGCCGGGCGGTAGCATAGTGGGTTAAGTGCACATGGTGCAAAGCAAAAGGACCAGCACAAGGATCCCGGTTGGAGGCCCCAGTTCCCCACCTGCAGGGGAGTCGCTTCACAGGTGGTGAAGCAGGTCTGCAGGTGTCTGTCTTTCTCTCCCCCTCTCTGTCTTCCTCTCCTCTCTCCATTTCTCTCTGTCCTATCCAACGACAATGACAGCAGTAACAACAACAATAATAACAACAACGATGATAAACAACAAGGGCAACAAAAGGGAAAAATTTTTTAAAGTTTAAAAAAAATGTCCTTGGACATTGTGAAAACATTGAGTCTATTTGTTTTCTGCTGTAACACACTACTTGCCATTTGCATATTATACAACTTCCTCATCCTTAAAAGGGCATATGAATGGGGGCCAGGCAGTGGCACACCTCAATAAGTGTATGAGTTACCATGCGCAAGAATCTGGGTTCAACTCCCTGGTCCCCATCTGCAGGGTGGAAGCTACCGGTGTTTCTCTCCCTCTCTATCCCTCCCCTCTGTCTCTGTTTCTCTCCCTCTCTAACAAAGTATGGCTCCGTGACCAAGAAATCTCATTCATCAATGCATCTTCCCCCCAAAAGACCAGCTTGACTACGCCTAAAGAGAAATACAGAAAAACATACTGACAGTTTGATTTGCTGTAACTCCCAAATAGAAGTAAACCAAATGTCATTAAGAGCAGAACAGCGTGACCACAGAATGTGAGCTCAGATCTGCAGGGATGCAGAGGTCGCACAGGCTCCTAAGCTGAATATGGGCCCCGGACCAAATCAAATCGATGGGGTTTACAGTCAACAATATTTATACCCCTTTCCTGTATTAGGGAGTTACTCTCTTCCTTGACCCAGCTTTCTGGTCCTTTTTCCAGCCATGACATCATCTCCCCAGACAATAATTTGGATCCACCTGCATATCAGATTTCAGGCTTAGGGAAAAAAGAAAAAAAAATCTAGTATAGCCACAGGCCCTTTGGAATGTAACTAAAATATGCCTACTAGCTATCTACAAAATGGAGTACCCCCCAACTCTCCATCTGCACCATTCCAGCCTTTAGGTCCATGACTGTTCAACAGTTTGTTTGGCTTTGTATGTTAACTCCCTTTTCAGCCACCAGGTTCCAGATGCCAGCATGATGCTGACCAGAATTCCCTGGACAGACAATCCCATCAATGTGCCCTGGAGCTCCACTTCCCCAGAGCCCTTCCTCACTAGGAAAAGAGAGAGACAGGCTGGGAGTATAGATCCACCTGTCAATGGCCATGATCATCGGGAAGCAATTACAGAAGCCAGACCTTCCACCTCACAATGACCTTAGGTCCATAGTCCCAGAGGGTTAAAGAATAGGAAAGTTCTCAGGGGGAGGGATGGGATATGAAGTTCTGGTGGTAGGAATTGTGTGGAGTTGTACCCCTCTTATCCTATGGTTTTGTCAATGTTTCCCTTATATAAATAAAATAATAATAATAATAAAATAAAATAAAGATCAGAACAGCGGTGGTCTGGGTGGGTGGGGAGATTACAGGTCCAAGAAGGATTCAGAGGACCTAGTGGGGGTTGTATTGTTATATGGGAAACTGGGGAATGTTATGCATGTACAAACTATTGTACTTACTGTTCAATGTAAAACATTAATTCCCCAATAAAAAAAAAAGGGAAAAAAAAAGGCCCTTAGATGAAGCCATAGATTGAATGTGACTAAAAGGAGCCAGACATGATGGGGGAGACACTGTGTGGCTCTAATTAGGCAAAATTGAAAAGTAGATAAAAGGTGATATGTAGTGAAAGGAGTCTGAACACTGAGTGATTGTGTGTGTGTGTGTGTGTTTGTGTGTGTGTGTGTGTGTGTGTGTGTGTGTGTGTAAGAGGTAGGAAATGGGAGCCACCAGGATGAGGGGTGCTGTGCTTGTTGGCAGCTAAGCAGGTGCAGACAGATGCAAAGGTTCCCAGCCCAGCCAACACCCAAGTCCAGCAGAGAAGCAATTACAGAAACTGTAACTCCCACTTTCTGCACCCCGAAAAGAATTCTGGTCCACACTCTCAGAGGGGGGAATGAGAGGGGGAGTAAACCAGAGGGCTCTGGATGCCCATTCCATCAGGACTAGAAGGTCTGTCCCTAGAAGCCTTGTTTTTATACCATCACTGAAAGGGAGGTGAATCTGGAAAAATACCAGAGGAAGCCAGACACTGTTTTCCCTTATCTGAGAGAGAGAAGGAAAAAGGGAAGATGTTTGAAATAGTAACAGATGTGGGTATGACTTAGAAGGGAAGTGAAGGTGGGCGCTGGCTGGTGGTGCACCCAGTAAAGTGTACATAGTACTAAGTGCAAGAAAGGACCTGCACAAGGACCCAGGTTCAAGGCTCCACTCTCCACCTGCAGTGGGGATGCTTCACAAGTGGTGAAGCAGGGCTGCAGGTGTCTCTCTGTCTCTCTCCCTCTCTATCTCCCCCTTCCCTCTCGATTTCTGACTGTCTCTATCCAATAAATAAATAAAGATAATAAAAAAATTTTTTAGATAGAAAGTCAACCCACATCTGCAATCTTGGGAGAACTACTGCAGTTACCAATGGAAGGGGATAAAGACACAGGACTCTGGTAGTGGGAACAGTGTGGAATTATGCCCCTATGATTTTATAATCTTGTAAATCAATGTTAAATCACTAATACAAATATACAAATGGAGGTACAGGTATTGGCGCACCTGGATGAGCGCACATATTACAATGCTCAGGGGCCAGGATTCGAACCCCCAGTCCCCACCTGCAGGGGGAAATCTTTGCAAGTGGTGAAGCAGTGCTGCAGGTGTCTCTCCGACTCTCTCCCTCTCTATCACCACCATCCCCCTTGATTTCTGGCTGTCTCTATCCAATAAATAAATAAAGATAATTTTTTAAAAATTTTAAAAGATAATTTAAAGAAAATACAAAGGGGAAAAAGGCCTCCAGGCAAACCCTGCAGGCACACACTCAATACTCGTGAACTTCAATGTGTGGAAGGTGCCCTTGAATAAGAGAAAAGCAAGCTGAAACCTGTGTTCATTCTGTGACAGGGACTGTCACACTTCCTGGGTTGACTAAGGAAAAAGTTAGGATGAGTGCTGGGATTTTTTTCATACTGGAAAAGTAGGAGGGGAAAAAAAAAAAAAAAAAAACCTTCCTGAGGAGAAGGAGAGATGACCCTCCCCAGGCCCCAGAGCCCCTGTCTGCTGCCCCCCTGGCCTCTGAATGGAGTCTTGGGCCACTTCCTGGGGCCTCAACAGCCCGTCTCCTCCAGCACAGGCCGCTCAGCCAGAGGCCTCTCGCTGGTCACTCTGTGGAAGGTTAATTGCTGGTCCCCTGGCAATAATTACACCCACGGTCGGAACTTGAAGCCCAGCAACAAATTTCGACATCACAGGGTGAGGAGAGGGCAACGGAACCATCTGGCCTTCCAAACTGGAGTGTTCGGTTTTGGCCACCTGTGACTCAGGGCTGGTTCTGTCTGAAGTAAGCAAACACTGGGGCCTTCAGCAAGAGAGAGATGACAAAAACAGAGACCTCCCCCACACAAAGAGCCCCCCCCCATCCCCAGCCATTCCTGGGTCATCCCTGCTCAGTGCAGGACCACGTCACCACCCTTGAGACCTGCCTGATGATGGACTCTGCAAATGCTTCAGTCCTGGACTTGACTTCTTGTCTCTGAAGAGGAATCCGGCCATCTCACAGGCTTTGGGGTATCTTAGAGACGGTGGCTGAGGGAAGATGCAGTGCCTCCACTCTGCCACCTGCTGGAGAAAACAGTCCTGGACTAGTGTAACTTGAAGTAGAGTGTGGGTCCATAGTGTGGTGGTGGTGGTGATGTGTTCGAACCGACAACAGATGGCAAACACGACTGTAGCCCAAAGAGGCTGACCTGTGTACCCTGGGTATGTAATGTAGCAGGTCTGCTATCTAGGTTTTTATAGATATGTATTTTTCTCTTTTTGAATTTTTAAAAAAGCATCTTTCTTTACCTTGTTGGGTAGAGACAGCCAGAACTTGAGAGGGAAGTGGGAGAACTTGGAGAGACAGAGGGACACCTGCAGTCCTGCTTCACCACTCACAAAAATTCCCATCCCCCTGCAGATGGGGACTGGGGGCTTGAACCTGGGTCCCTGAGCATTGTAGCACGTGTGCTCAACCAGGTGTGCCACCACCGGGCCCATATATTTTTAATTTTCTTCTTTTAAATATTTATTTACTCATTACCTTTTGGTGCCCTTGTTGTAGTTATTATTGTTGTTATTGATGTCGTCATTGTTGGATAGGACAGAGAGAAATGGAGAGAGGAGGGGAAGACAGAGAGGGGGAGAGAAAGACAGACACCTGCAGACCTGCTTCACCACTTGTAAAGCGACTCCCCTGCAGGTGGGGAGCCGGGGGCTCGAACTGGGATCCTTATGCCGGTCCACATGCACTTAAGCTGCTGCGCTACCGCCTGACTCCTATATTTTTAACTTTTTCTATTCATTTGTTCACTTTTTTCTTTTTCTTTTTTTTTTAGGTGATTTACAAAATTATAACGGGTACGATTCCACACCATCCCCACTGCCAGATTTCTGTTGTTATTATGACAGAATGTGAAGAACCTGGAGTTTTGAATCACTCAAACCTTCCCTTAGGTGTTTTATAATCTTGAGAACAGAAGTCACAGAGACCTTCTGAGTCCATCTCTTCGCCTGTGGAGGGGAGAATCCGGACAGAACTGAACTTGACATTCCCAGGACACTTCACATTTGTACAGTCCTTCTTGTCTGCATGGCTTCATGGGGGCTTCGTGGGCTTCAGCTTGTCCAGGAGCCTCTTGGAAGCACAAAGTGAGCAGTTGTAGAGGGAAGCCAAAAATGCCACACTCAAAATCCACCTCTGGCAAAATGTTAGGAAAGGTCCTGAGTGTGAGTGGGGGTGGGGGTGGTGCAAGGGTAGATAGCATAATGGTGACGCAAAGAGACCTTCATGCCTGAGGTTCCAAAGTCCCAGGTTCAGTCCCCACCCCACACACACATACATACCACCACCACCACCACACCATAAGCCAGAGCTGAGCAGTGCTCCAGGAAAAAAAGAAAGAAAGAAAGAAAGAAAGAAAGAAAGAAAGAAAGAAAGAAAGAAAGGGTGATCTGGGAGGTGGCACAATGGATAAAGTGTTGGACTCTCAAACATGAAGTCCTGAGTTCAATCCCCAGCAGCACATACCAGAGTGATGTTTGGATCTTTCTCTCTTCTCCTGCCGGGCTAGCTTCACGGGCGGGAGACAGAGACAACCAGGGACTCATGGCTGAGTGGTACGCATTTCAATCTTTATTCATGCGGAACGCAGCTCAATCTAAGCCATCTCTAATCACAATCCTGTCCTTATATATGCTCGCCAAGTAGGATGGAAACAGGATGTGATGTAGAGAGGGGCGGAGCGAAAAGACATCATGAACCAGTGGGGATTAAACCAATGCCCTGCAGGCAGGGTGGTGCTTAGTTAACAGTGGTTATGTACATAGAATACAGTGTTAAGCAGGGGGGATTCAACCAAAGAAACAGAAGGGGTCTTAGAAGCATACCAACATCTTCCTATCCCTCTCATAAATAAATAAATTAAATATTACAAAGAATGAAAGAGAGAAAGAATGAAAGAAAGAAAGGAAGAAAGAAGAAAAGGAAGGAAGGAAAGGAAGGGAGGAAGGAAGGAAGGAAGGAAGGGAGGAAGGAAGGAAGGGAGGGAGGAAGGAAGGAAGGGAGGGAGGGAGGGAGGGAGGGAGGAAGGAAGGAAGGAAGGAAGGAAGGAAGGAAGGAAGGAAGGAAGGAAGGAAGGAAGGGTGGGTCCTGGAGTGAAGCAGGCTGGAGAACACCTTTGAGATAAAAACATCTGGGGAAAGACTAAATCTATGGAGAAGGTGGAACTGGGATCTGAATAGCTTTGTCTTACCTGCCCCCCTTTTTGGTAACATTCCTAACTGACCCTGCCTGCCTTTCTTCTTCCCAAAACCCTTTACACAAGCCAAGGTGCTGTCTCGGGCCACATGGTGTGTTGCCCAGAATGCCCAGACTTCTCCCAGATGCGCAGAAGCTGTCCATGATCCTCACACATTTCTCTTTTCTTCTCTCGTCACTCTGCCTCAGACCTGTTAGATTATTTGTCCAGCCTCTGAGCAGACCACAGGGCCGCAGGATGATTTCCCTCCACTATCCCCTGCTCCCACGGATGTGCAGACAAAGAGAGACAGGAAGTGTCTCTACAGAAAACGCTCCTGAATTCTCTGAGGGTCCCTTGATTCCCAAGAGGTCAGTAAGGGTTGCTCTCCACTGAAATGGCTCATAAGCACTTGCAGCAATGACAGAAACATCCTGGGGAGGAAATGCCCACTTCTGAAGCCAAGAGCCACATAGAGCTGTTGAATATGTAATATTGTCAATTGTGGAAATGAAGAACTATTTTTTCTTGTACTTTTTTTTTCCCTTTTTTCTTTACTGGGGGGGGATTATAGTCAATAGTAAAATACAGTAGTTGGTACATACATAACATTTCTCAGTTTTCCACATAACACTCTACCCCCCCCACCTAGGTCCTCCTCCACCATCATGTTCCAGGACCTGAACCCCCACACCCACCCCCAAAGTCTTTCACTTCAGTGTGATACGCCAACTCTAGTCCAAGTTCTGCTTTCTGTTTCCCCTTCTGTTATTTTTCAACTTCTGTCTACGAGTGAGATCATTCCATACTCATCCTTCTCTTTCTAGTATTTCATTTTAACTGAAAGTAGGACTTTCAGGGATCACATTTTAAAAAAGATTTATGATATTTATTTATTTATTTATTTTGGATAGAGACAGCCAGATATTGAGAGGGGTGGGGGAGATAGAAAATGAGGGAGACATATAACTGCAGCCCTGCTTCACCACTCATGAAGCTTCCCCCACAGGTGGGGACCAGGGGCTCAAAACTGGGTCTTTGCGCATTGTAACATGTGTGCTCAACCAGGTGTGCCACCACCCAGCCCCTTGGGAATCTCAGTTTAACCTCTTTTATATCTTTTTTAATTTTATTATCTTTATTTATTGGACAGAGATAGCCAGAATTTAAGAGGGGTGGGGTCATAGAGAGGGAGAGAGACAGACACCTGCAGACCTGCTTCACCACTTGTGAAGCATTCCCCCTGCAGGTGAGGACCAGGGACTCGAACTGGGGTCCTTGCACACTGTAATGTGTGTGCTTAAACAGGTGTGCCACCGCCTGGCCCCTCATTTTAACCTCTTAACTTCCCTGTAAGAGAGAGTGTGCTGTTGCTACCAGGAATATAGCACAAAGATGTTCAGCAAAGAGAAAGCAAGTGAGAAAAAAAACAGGGTTAGCAAAATTTAGCTTTCTTTTAGTTTTATTTATTTTCTCTTTTGTTGCCCTTTTTATTGTTGTTGTAGTTATTGTTGTTATCGATGTCATCGTTGTTAGACAGGACAGAGAGAAATAGAGGAGAAGACAGAGAGAGGGAGAGAAAGACAGACACCTGCAGACCTGCATCACCACCTGTGAAGTGACTCCCCTGCAGGTGGGGAGCCAGGGGTTCAAACCAGGATCCTTGTGCCAGCCCTTGCACTTCGAGCCACGTGCGCTTAACCCGCTGTGCTACTCCCTAAATTTAGCATTTTTTAAAACACACACATGATGAGAAACGCTGCAGGGAGTGATGATCTCTGGGGACTCTGAGTGTAGGGTAGGGGTTACAGAGAACTTTTACTTTCTTCTGTGTTTGCCTTTTGCTGGTAAATTTTTGCAATGAACCCAAATCAAGTTCATAATAAAACCAAGACAGAATTATATATTTAATAAGCTTTTACCTTCTTTAGAAGAAGACTAGGACACCAGAAAGAAAAAGGCTCAAGGAATAGTTGGATTTACTCAGAAGCTCACCAGGACTTGAGAACATATATCTTGTATGCCTGAGGCCCTTGTTGGGGATCCCTGACATTACATATGAAGGAGTGGTGCTGTGATCTCTCCCCCAGTCCATCTCAATAAATAAATAAAGTTTTTTTTAATGTAAAAGAAGTGACCAGCAACAGGGGAGGCGACTCAGTGACAGAACGCAGGACTTGCATATGTGAGGTCCTGAGTTCGATACCCAGCATCACAGATGCCAGAGTAACACTTGCATTCTCCGTCTCTAATTAAAATAAATAAATGTGTTATGTGGAAAACAGAAATGTTGCACATGTACAAACTACTGTATTTTACTGTTGCTTTTAAGTCATTACTCTCCCTCAGTAAAGAAAATATATATATATATATATATATATAGATATAGATATATATATATATATATATATATCTTTGAAAAGGCAGAGAGAGGTGCCAGGTGGTGGTGCACTTGGTTAATCCTGAGAGGATTCAGGTTCAAGCCTCTGGTCTCCACTTGCAGGGGGAAAGCAGGGCTACAGGTCTCTCTCCTCTCCCTTTCCCTCTCCTCCTCCTCAATTTCTATCTATTCAATAACAAAGAAAAAAGAAAAAAAGGCAGAGAGAGAGAGAGAGAGAGACTCCCTCACATCAATTCATGCAGCCAGTGTCAGGGAACCATGGGATTACCCTGCTAAGAGAACCAGGATAACTTCCCCCAAACAGAGGGAACAAGTATGCAGGGCACTGGAGTTAGAATTCAGGGGAGAGTCGGGCTGTAGCGCAGTGGGTTAAGCGTGCAAAGCGTAAGAACCGGTAAGGATCCCGGTTCTAGTCCCAGCTCCCCACCTGCAGGGGAGTCGCTTCACAAGTAGTGAAGCAGGTCTGCAGGTGTCTGTCTTTCTCTCCCCCTCTCTGTCTTCCCCCTCCTCTCTCCATTTCTCTCTGTCCTCTCCAACAACAATGACAACAATCATAACTACAACAATAAAACAACAAGTACAACAAAAGGGAATAAAATAAATATTTTTTAAAAAAGAAAGAATTCAGGGGTGACCCGCTGTTTATACCCCTCTGTTCTTCAGCTGACTTGTTCTCTTCTCTGTATTCAGCTTACAGGAATTCTCTACTATGTGCAAGTCTCAGATGTGAAACTGAGGCACCCAAAGAGAACCACGCAGTCCCACCTGTCCTCAGGGAATTTCCCTCTAAAGTGAGAAGCTCTGGGCATCCAGTACACATCTCTGCACACACAATTGTTTGACGTGAGCTGAGCGCTGTTCAGGAAGATGATGGGGCTGCGAGAGTACAGGCAGCAGTGAGCAAATCCTGCGGCATTTGAGATGAATAAAGTAACTCTCTGTGGTCCGGGAGGTGGAGCAGTAAAAGCACTGGACTCTCAAGCAGGAGGTCCTGAGTTCAATCCCCGGCAGCATGTGTACCAGAGTGATGTCTGGTTCTTTCTCTCTCTCCTCCTATCTTTCTCATTAATAAAAATAAATAAATGAAATTTTAAAACTTTTCTCTTGAGTCATCTGGTCTACCTGATTTCTACTTAATCATCTTTCCTGTTTCTTGACTCTGGGGATTGATGGATCTACAGGGTCATTCATTTCTAGTGTGGAGTTAGAGACTGAACTCTACACTCAGCCCATCTGTAAGTTAGCTGTCCGGCTCAGGCAAAGATTATTAAAGTCCAAAATAAAAAAGGGGGAGTCAAGTGGTAGTGCAGCAGTTAAGCGCAAATGGCACAAAGCGCAAGGACCGGCGTAAGGATCCCGGTTCGAGCCTCCGGCTCCCCACCTGCAGGGGAGTCACTTCACAGGCGGTGAAGCAGGTCTGCAGGTGTCAAAAAGAAAATTAGTAAAATCATGGGCCCTTTGTAATATACCTAAAATAGACTTCCTAGCTTCTTCCAACATGAAGACTCCAAACCTCATCTACTATATTTTTACCTCTAGGTTTCTGATTATTTTTTAAAAATTTGTTCTGCCTTATATTTTAATCCTTTTCAGCCACCAAATTGTAGATGCTACCATGATGCCAACTTGACCTCCCTGGACAGATGTCCTCACCAATGAGTCCTGGAAGCCCACCTCCCCAGAACCCTACTCCACTAGGCAAAGATAGAAACAGGCTAAGGGAATGGGTCCACCTGTCCAGCGGAGAAGCAATAACAGAAGCCAGAACTCCTACCTTCTGCACTCCCATAAAGATCTTTGGTCCATACTCCCTGAAAGATAAGGAATAGGGAGGCTTCTAATGGAGGAGATGGGATGTGGGACTCTGGTGGTGGGAAGTGTATGGAATTGTACCCCTCTTATTCCACAATCTTGTTGATCATTATTAAATCACTAATAAAAAATTATAAATAAATAATAGAGACCAAAAAAAAAGGCACCAACATCCAAGGTGTTTTGTCCTAAAGTTATAGACACCAGGAGCAGGACTGCAGTGGTGCTTGGCAGAAAGAGTGCCTACTTGCTAAAGATCCCGGGAAGGTATGTGCCTGGCCATGTGTGAGGCCCAGACTCAAGCCCTATCCCCCAATGGGAGGTGTAAAGTCCTGAAGGAAGCCCCAGGAGTGTGGCATCTCTTCTGTCTCCATTCATCTATCCAAATAAAAGCATAATAAAATAGAAAGATAGTTAGGAAAAGGTAGGTCTCTCTGTTACTGATGGAGACATAGGCGTTGAGAGGTAACAAGATTTGCCCGAGGTGACATGGCAAGTAGAGGAAGAAGCCAGACTTGCATTATGGTTCCCTCTGCCTGCAGAGCTCACATGGTTTCACTGAGCAACAACCCCCCCCCCCCATCCCCACTATGAGGCTGGAGAACAGTGAGATTATTTAGCTGTTTTCTGAGCCATAACGACTCAAGGAGAGTCATCTCCCCACACAACACACACACATACACACACTCACACTTGATTAAGCAGGATGAGACGTCTCACTTTCTCAAGAATTCTTTTCCCCAAGAAAAAATGAGTGTGGAGTTTCTTGCAATATGTCCCCCATAGGGGAGGACTTATTCATATCTCTGTCTCCCCTATTCTATTCCTTGGAGAGACCCAGGATTGTGGGAATGGGACATGCTGAGTGTGGGAAGATGTTTGCTTGGAAGCCTAAGGTTTTATGGGAATTCCTTCATCTCTGGGGATACATGGCGTTTTACGCTGAGCTCCCGAGATACGTGCAGATTAACCCGGATTGAGGTTTATGATGGGAACACTTGAACAGGACTTCCTCCAGACCACCTTCCTCCACTGAACTCTGACCACAACCCCAGATGCCACCAAGAAACAGCTCCAAGAAGCCGGGGGTGATGGAGGAGGGCAGAGCTTGTAAACTTGGGGTCCTGGGTGTGATCGCTGGCACAGCATATGCTGGAGTGATGCTTGGTTCTCTCACACACCTAAACAAATAAAATAAACAAAACCCAGATGCAGTGAGGAAGTGGCCTGGAAGATAGCACAATGACTTGTGAGCATGAGGTCCTGAGTTTGATCCCCAGCACCGCCTGTCAGAGTGACTTGTGGTTGCCACCCTTCCCTCTCCTCTCCCCTCCTCTCTGTCTCTCTGTCTCCCTCTCTCTCTCTTTTAATTTTTTGTTAATTATCTTTATTTTATTTACTAGATACAGACAGCCAGAAATTGAGAGGGAACAGGATGATAGAGAAGGGAGAGATAGAGAGACACCTGCAGCCCTGCTTCACCCCTGGCAAAGCTTTCCCCCTGCAGGTGGGGACTGGGGGCTCGAACGTGGGTCCTTGTGCACTGTAACATGTGCGCCCAATCAGGTGCACCACCACCTGGCACCCCTCCCTCTTCTCTCTTGCATGCGTGCAAATAAGTGATTCAGTAACACTTTCAAAAGAGAAGCACCCTCATAAGATAAAGCTACTGACAATTAAGAGCAGACATCGTGACATACGTGCCAGTCTGGTGAAACATGTACATTGTTATACCCAACTTTCAGGGTAGTGGAGGCTCAGAAAGGTAAGCAATTTGGCTCAAATAAAGAGCAAGGAAGGGGCCAGGTGGTGGCGCACCTGCTGGAGCACATGTATTACAATGCTTAAAGACCCAGGTTCAAGTCCCAGGTCCCCTCCTGCAGGAGGAAAGGTTTGTGAGTGGTGAAGCAGGGCTGCAGGTGTCTCTCTGTCTCTCTCCCTCTCTATCTCCCCCTTCCCTCTTGATTTCTGGCTATCTCTAGCCAATAAATAAAAATAATAATAAAAAAAGAGTAGTATCGTTGGATCATAGGGTACTTCCATTAAAAAAAAAAAAAGCAAGGAAACAGAAGGCTGGATAGCAAAATGGTTCTTCAAAGAGACCCCTCTTGAGTCAGGCGGTAGCGCAGCAGCTTAAGCGCACGTGGCACAAAGCTCAAGGACCGGAGTAAGGATCCCGGTTCGAGCCCCCACTCCCCACCTGCAGGGGAGTCGCCTCACAAGCAGTGAAGCAGGTCTGCAGGTGTCTAACAGGTCCAAGAAGGATGACAGAGGACCTGGTGGGGGTTGTATTGTTATATGGGAAACTGGGAAATGTTATGCATGTGCAAACTATTGTATTTACTATAGAATGTAAAACATTAATTCCCCAATAAAGAAATTAAAAATAAATAAATAAAATAATGGCATGCAAAGGAGGCCAGGTGGTGATGCACCTGGTTGAGTGCACATGCTACAAAGCACAAGGAGCTGGGTTCAAGCCCTGGGTCACCACCTGCAGTGGGGGGAGGGAGGGGGCAAAGGGAAGGGGGAAGCTTCACAAGAGGTGAAGCAGGGCTGCAGGTCTCTCTTTCTCTCCTCCTTCCCTCTCAATTTCTCTCTCTTTAGACAATGAATCAATCAATAAGTAAAATTTTTTTTTAATTTTTTTTTAATATTTATTTTATTTATTTATTTATTCCCTTTTGTTGCCCTTGTTGTTTTATTGTTGTAGTTATTATTGTTGTTGTCGTTGTTGGATAGAACAGAGAGAAATGGAGAGAGGAGGGGAAGACAGAGAGGGGGAGAGAAAGCTAGACACCTGCAGACCTGCTTCACCGCCTGTGAAGCGACCCCTGCAGTAAAATTTTTAATATTTATTTTTTTTTCCCTTTTGTTGCCTTAGCTTTATTGTTGTAGTTATTACTGATGTCATTGCTGTTGGATAGGACAGAGAGAAATGGAGAGAGTAAGGGAAGACAGAGAGGGGGAGAGAAAGATAGACACCTGCAGACCTGTTTCACCACCCAAATCAACTCCCCTGCAGGTGGGGAGACGGGGGCTCCAACTGGGATCCTTACGCCCGATCTTGAACTTCACACCACATGCACTTAACCTGATGTGCTACCCAACTTCCGTAATTTTTTCTTAAATAACGGTTTATAAGATCATAAGATTGCAGAGATGTAGTTCCACATTGAACCCACCACCTCAGTTCTGTCCCCACCCCCCCACACCTTACCCTCAAAGTTTTAGCAACATTTGCCTACATAATATATATATATATATATATATATATATATATATATATATATATATATATATATATATATGTGTGTGTGTGTGTGTGTGTGTCTGGCGATAGCACAGCGGGTTAAGTGCAAAAGCTCAAGGACCAGCGCAAGGATCCCAATTCAAGCCCCCGGCTCCCCACCTGCAGGGGAGTCGCTTCACAGGTGGTGAAGCAGGTCTGCAGGTGTCTATCTTTCTCTCCTCCTCTCTGTCTTCCCCTCCTCTCTCCATTTCTCTCTGTCCTATCCAACAACGAAAACAACAATAATAACTACAACAATAAAACAACAAGGGCAACAAAAAAGAAATAAATAAATGTAAAAAAATATATAAAGTAAAAAAAAAAGAAGAAGAAAGAAAAGAAAATGTGAGGGCACATGTCATAGTGTGTGAGGACCTGGGTTCAAGCCTCCAGTCCCCACCTACAAGATGGGGGAGGGCAGAGCTTCACAAGTCATGACACAGGTCTACAGGTATGTCTCTTTCCCCCTTACCTCTTTATCTCCTCCTTCCATTTCAGTGTCTGTCTCTATTTAATAAATGGATACATTAAAATTACAGAAAGAAAGAAACAAGAAAGGAGAAAACAAATTAAAACCAGGTCTCTTGATTATAGGATATCATTGAGCTATCTCATGGAACCCTTTTTTATTACTAAGAGAGACTTAAAGAGGGGGAGGATGACACAGACACCACACAGCACTGCCCCGCCTTCTGTGGAGCTGGCCTGGTGCCTTTCATGACTCCCCTTAGAGTGCCAGGCTCACGCCCACACCTTCACACCCAGCAAAGTAAATGTTCTACTTGGTTAGCTGACCCTCACTCCCTCCCTCAGGTCATCTGTACAGTACTTTGCCCCAGAAGAGAGGGAGAGAGAGATCATTCAAATGTGAATTTATACAAAAGGTCTATATTACCAAAAAAATAGCAACAACCTCCAATATATGAAGAAGATAAACTAGAGGGGAAAAAAGTTGCTACCAAGTGGATGAAATAGAATAGTCAGTGTTCCAAAATGACGTTTAACTTGTAGAAGAAGTGTGGCAAATTAGGACTATGCATGCAGAAGGAAGAGAGAGGCAGCTCTCTGGAGGCAGTTGTTAAAAGGAAGGGATGAAGGGAGTCGGGCGGTAGCATAGCGGGTTAAGCACAGGTGGCGCAAGGACCTGCGTACCTGGTTCAAGCCCCTGGCTCCCCACCTGCAGGGGAGTCACTTCACAGGCGGTGAAGCAGGTCTGCAGGTGTCTGTCTTTCTCTCTCCCTCTCTGTCTTACCCTCCCCTCTCCATTTCTCTGTCCTATCCAACAACAACAACAGCAACAATAAAACAACAAGGGCAAGAAAAGGGAATAAATTAAAAAATATTTTTTAAAAAGGAAGGGGTAAGTAGTATTGCACCGGAACAAAGGACTCTGAAAAAGGAGAGGGAGGGAAGGAGAGGGAAGGGGAGGGAAGGGGGTAAGGGGTAGAAGGGGGAGGGAGGAGGGGAGGAAAGGGAGGGAGAAACTTTGGGGGCCTGGTACATAATGAAATTGCAGGCATATGCCAATGACAGCACTGTAAAGCATTAACTCCCCCCTCAATAAAAAATAATAATGATACAGAAAATAAAATGAAGGAGTAAATGAGAATTGTACTAGCAAAACTCTGTAAAGGAATGCAGAAATAAGACACAATAATTTCAGGAATAAAGAAATGAAAGAAATTCAGGGAACTTGTATCTGTGCCGGGGCTGCTTGGTGCATACCCACCACCGGCCAAAGGTGAGGGCCTTGCAGAGTGATCAAGCCTCCCCTTCAATCCAACTTTGTGAAAAGTATTCCAACGTGGTGTTCCTTAAAGTAGATGTGGATGACTGTGAGGGTGTTGGCTCAGAGTGTGAAGTCAGATGTATGGCAACCTTCCAGCTCTTTAAACAGGGACAAAAGGTCGGTGAATTTTTTGCAGCTAATAAGGAAAAACTCGTAGGCACGATTGATGAATTGATGTAATCATGATTTCCGGTAACATAATCTCATCGGCTGTAATTATTCTATTTACCAAAAACTAAAGAGCAGATGTGAAGATTATATGCTCAGGAACCAGGAGGTGGCGCACGGGGTTAAGTGCAAGTAGTACAAAGCACAAAGGTCAGCTCAGGGACCCCCGGTTTGAGCCCCCGGCTCCCCAGTTGCAGAGGGGTCACTTCACAAGCAGTGAAGCAGATCTGCAGGTGTCTGTCTTTCTCTCCCCCTCTTTATCTTCTTCTCTTTCAATTTCTCTCTGCTCTATCCAATTAAAAAAGCAAAAAAAAAAAAAAAAGGACACCAGGAGCAGTGGATGTGTAGTGCCAGCACTGAGCCCCCCCAAAAAAAAACATTATATGTTCTGCTCCCATTATTCTTTTTTTTTTTAAATTTATTTATTATTATTATTTTTTTAATTTAAGAAAGGATTAATTAACAAAACCATAGGGTAGGAGGGGTACAACTCCACACAATTCCCACCGCCCCATCTCCATATCCCACCCCCTCCCCCGATAGCTTTCCCATTCTCTAGCCCTCTGGGAGCATGGACCCAGGGTCATTGAGGGTTGCAGAAGGTAGAAGGTCTGGCTTCTGTAATTGCTTCCTCGCTGAACATGGGCGTTGACTGGTCGGTCCATACTCCCAGTCTGCCTCTCTCTTTCCCTAGTAGGATCTGCTCCCATTATTCTAAGGAACAATTAAATAATTAAAGAAAATATCCAGTGGTGTATTGCACCAAAGTAAAGGACCCTGGGTGCAGGGGAGGGTTCAGCTCCTGGAACGTGATGGCCGAGGAGACCTTTGAGGGGGTTAGAGTGTTATGTGGAAAATTAAGAAACATTACACATGTGCAAACCACTGCATTTACTATCAAGTGTAAACCATTAATCCCAATTTTAAAAAAAGAAAGAAATTCAAAGTATTATATATGAGAAGGATGGGGGGGAAAGCAAAAAAAAAAAGTGTAAGAAATATTGAAAAGTACTAGAGAGAAAATGGTATCATTTAAAAAGACATCGAGGAGGGGCCAGGCGGTGCACACCTGGTGAAGCACTCATAATGCAGTATGCAAGGACCTGGGTTCGAGCCCCTGTCCCCACCTACAGGGGGAAAACTTCATGAGAGGTAAAGCAGGGCTGCAGGTGTATCTCTCTGTCTCTTTCTTTCCCTATGTCCCACTCTCTCAATTTCTCTCTGTCTCTATCCAGTAATAAATAAATAGACATCAAGACCTACATATGCATATAAATATGCTAGGTATCAATATTACATACCATTTTATATAAATACAGCCTAAGATATATATATATATATATATATATATATATATATATATATATATATATATATATATATATGGTTTTCATACAAAAATGTGTCTAGGGTGCACTGGGTTAAACGCACATAGTATGAAGCACAGAGACCAATGGAAGGATCCTGGTCCAAGCCCCCAGCTCCCCACCTGCAGGGGAGATGCTTCGCAAATGGTGACGCAGGTCTGCAGGTGTCTATCTTTCTTGCCTCCTCTCCATCTAACCCCTCCTCTCTCAATTTCCCTCTGTCCTATCCAATTTAAAGGTGGGGGGATTGGGGTGTTAGCACAGTGGGTTAAGCGCACATGGTGCAAAGCACAAGGACGGGAGTGAGGATCCCTGTTTGAGCCCCTGGCTCCCCACCTGCAGGGGAGTCGCTTCACAAACAATGAAGCAGGTCTGCAGGTGTCTGTCTTTCTCTCCCCCTCTCTGTCTCCCCTCCTCTCTCCATTTCTCTCTATCCTATCCAACAATGATGACATCAACAACAATAATAGCTACAACAATAAAAACAACAAGGACAACAAAAAGGAAATAAATTTTTTTAAAGGAAAAAAATGGACACGAGGAGCAGTGGATTCATAGTGCCAGCACCAAGCCCCAGGGATAACCTTGGAGGCAAAACAAAAACAAACAAACAAACAAAAGAATACATCTAAGAGAGTGTTCTTGCCTCACCATTCTTCGCTTGGACAGCATCTGCCCACTTGCTCCTCCCCTCTCGGACTTTAGAGCAGTCTTATTTCTCTGTCTGGTGATTTTGGACCTGTTTCACAATCCTATAGAATAAACATCACCAGGAGTCAGATGGTAGCGCAGCGGGCTAAGCGCACGTGGTGCAAAGCATAAGGACCTGCATAAGGATCCCGGGACTCCCCACCTGCAGGGGAGTCGCTTCACAGGCGGTGAAGCAGGTCTGCAGGTGTCTGTCTTTCTCTCCCCCTCTCTGTCTTCCCCTCCTCTCTCCATTTCTCTCTGTCCTATCTAACAATGACATCAATAACAACATCAATTTTTAAAAAAAGAGCAACAAAAGAAAAAATAAATAAAATATTTTTTTAAAAGTTTTAAAAAAAGAAAGAAGAAACACCAGACCGGGATGGTGGGGATTATGGGGCAACACACGTTTGTTAGAAAGTGACTGCCTGTGACAGAGACAGCACAACGGTTATACAAACAGACTCTCATGCCTGAGGCTCCATCATCCCAGGTTCAATCCCCCAAACCACCTTCAACCAGAGCTGAGCAGTATTCTGGTCAAAATAAATAAATAAATATAAACAAACAAATAAATACAAAGAAAGTGACTGCCCTCCCCTGGGAGGAACCCAGAGCAGGTGCACAGAGACAATGATGCTTGAGTCTTAAAACTCTCTGGTCTACCTGAGCCTGCTTTACCTACAGCCAGAGAGCAGGTGGCTGAATTAGGCAAACGGGTATTTCTTGCCGTCTGGAGGCTCAAACGTTCAAGGTCAAAGTTATGGAAGATTCAGTTCTTTGTAAAGGCTCTCACCCTAGTTTGCAGATGGCCTTTCTGGAAGCATTTCACCCCCATTTGCTGGGGGTGGGGGTAGTTGGGTGATGGAATAATGACTTCTTTTTTTAATTTTTTTTATTTTCCCTTGTTTTTTAATTTATTCTCTTTTGTTGCCCTTGTTTTATTGTTGTAGTTATTACTGTTGTTGTTGTTGTTGGATAGGACAGAGAGAATTGAAGAGAGGAGGGAAAGACAGAGAAGGAGAGAGAATGATAGTCACCTGCAGACCTGCTTCACCACCTGTGATGTGACTCCACTGCAGGTGGGGAGCCGGGGCTCGAACCGAGATCCTTACACCTGTCCTTGCACTTTGTGCTACCTTCGCTTAACCCGCTGCACTACTGACCAAATCCCCTTGTTTTGTTTTGTTTTGTTAACTGTTATTGTAGTTATTGATGTCGTCGTTGTTGGATAGGATAGAGAGAAATGGGGAGAGGAGGGGAAGACAGAGAGGGAGAGAGAAAGATGCCTGTGAAGCGACTCCCCTGCGGGTGGGGAGCCGGGGACTCGAACCAGGATCCTTACTCTGGTCCTTGCGTTTTGCGTCACGTGCGCTTAACCCGCTGCATTATCGCCCGACTCCCGGAGAATGACTTCTTGTAAGAAAGAGCAGTGATTCCATCACAGCCTGATCTAAATCTAAATACTTCCCACCAAATAACATCACTTTGGCTATTAGGCTTTCAAAGTATACACTCCAGAGTAAAGCCAATACTCAGCTCACCCCCAAAACCAACCATGTCCAATTCCTCTACAGAAGAAGCCAACAGGATCACTGTCATTAGGTGGGTGGTAGTAAGTATTGATACTGGTTTTCTGTGTGCTTCCCTCCCCCCCCCTCCCTGAAGTGCATATCCCCTCTGATTGTTAATGAGTCTCAAGAATCTAAGAGAGAAAGTCAGTGAGACTTGTGTAGTGACAAGAGTAAAAGTGGGCACAGATGCAGCTTGGGGTGGGGGTGGGTGAGTGGATAAAGCCCTGGACTCTCGGGCATGAGGTCCTCCGTTCAATCCCTGGCATCGCATGTGTCAGAATGATGAGGCCTCACTCCCAAATAAAATAAATAAAATCTTAAAAAAAAGAAAGAGGGGAGTCGGGCGGCAGCGCAGCAGGTTAAGCGCATGTGGCGCAAAGCGCAAGGGCAGGTGGAAGGCTCTGGGTTCGAGCCCCTGGCTCCCCACCTGCAGGGGAGTCGCTTCACAGGCGGTGATGCAGGTCTGCAGGTGTCTGTCTTTCTCTCCCCCTCTCTGTCTCCCCTCCTCTCTCCATTTCTCTCTGTCCTATCTAACAACGACGATATCAATAACAACAGTAATAATAACTACAACAACAATAAAAAGACAACAAGGACAACAAAAGGGAAAATAAATCAATGAAATTTTTTGTAAAAAAAACTCAAAAGAAGAAGAAAGAAAGAGAGCTCGGGAGATATCAGATTGGTGCTGCAAAGAGACTCTCATGCCTGAGGCTCTCAAGTCCCAGGTTCAATCCACCTCACCACCATAAGCCTGAGCTGAACAGTTGGTAGAAAATAAACGAACGGAAGTAATGAAGGGAGAAAAAGCTTGAAGGAAAATAAGTGACTACAGAAATGCAAACATTAGCTGGTCTCTGCTGAACTCTCATCTCCTTTCTTCCTTCTCTCTGCATCTGCCTTACTTTTGAGGACTTTGGCTGGTTTCTCTTGGTGTACACACACCCAGCTTCAACCTGACATCACAAGCCCGACTCTCAGAAGCTTAGACATTTTCCTTCTTTATCATCTAGAGACACCATGTCAGGAAGCAGGAAGCGATCTGATTGGCCAGGCCTGAGCTTGATGGTTTCCTCTGAGCCAATCACTGAGACAAGGTTGTAGGACTCTGTGATTGGCTGAATTAGAGTCACATGACACTTTCTTTTCCATTATCCGGCAACAAAATGGCTCCCCACATATGAATGTGAACAACACATGAGCTGCTACTTGTAAGGGGTTAGAAAGGTGCTTGACAAATAGGAAGTGTTTAACAAATATTAGCCACATGTGTGATTCTTCTTAAGGAATTAAAGACCTCAGAGGCTTCGGCGGTGGTGGACTCAGTAGATTAGCACGTTACCAGCCTAAGGACCAGGGAACAAGTCCCCAGTCCCCATCTGCAGAAGCAAAGCTTCATGAGCAGTGAAACAGCAGTGCAGGAGTCACTCTCTTTCTCCCCCATCCTCCATTCTCTCTCTCCTATCAAATTAAATAAACCTTGAAAATAAAAAATAGGGGGCCGGGCGGTAGCACAGCGGGTTAAACGCACGTGGCGCAAAGTGCAAGGACTGGGGTAAGGATCCCGGTTCCAGCCCCGGGCTCCCCTACAGGGGAGTCGCTTCACAGGTGATGAAACAGGTCTGTAGGTGTTTATCTCCCCCTCTCTGTCTTCCCCTCCTTTCTCCATTCCTCTTTGTCCTACCCAACAACGATGTCAGCAATAATAACAATAAACAACAAGGGCAACAAAACAAATAATAACAACAAAGGCAACAACAAGGGAAAAAATAGCCTCCAGGAGCAGTGGATTTGTAGTGCAGGCATTGAGCTCCCAGCAATAACCCTGGAGGCAAAATAAATAAATAAAATAAAAAATGAAACGAAAACTGCTGAGAAGAGTTTATTAACAAGTCAGCTGCTATACGTCCGCTCCAGCGTCCCTATATTTGCTGACAAAGCTGTGACGTCTTTTATATATATTTGTCCCCTAAATACATTTTATATATATTTAGAGATAAGGAGCTACTGGGATTTAGCATCTGGTGGAGGGCAAAGAGCCCGTGGCTGCAGATGAATAAACAGCTTTTGAAAGAATGTCTTTGACAAAGGAGCCAGCAGAGGCGGGTTCCCGCAGAGCCAAGAGACCTGCTCCTATCTTGTCCATCTCAGAAGCAGGACCAGAACCCAGGCCCATATGATGCTCCGTGTAGGCTCTTTGAACTACTTTGATAGGAGACCCTAATCTTCCTGAGTGATTCTTAAATGCCAGCCCCTGGGTGGAGCCCTTTTTCTCTCTCCACTGATTTCAGATAAGCCTGCTGGAGCTCCAGAGAATTCCTCAGGGGTAGAGGCTTAGAATATGGCCGAGACAGAATTAGGTGTTAGTGTTGTCAGATGTCAGATCCTGGAGCCCATGTTCTAAATCTCTATACCATTCACCAAACTGTTCCGGGTAGGTTGCCTTGATTCTGATTAGAAGAAGGAAGTCTGGGGGAGTGTGTGTGGGGGGGGGCGGGGGGGGGAGTTTGGGGTAGATAGCATTATGGTTATGCAAATAGATTCTCAAGCCTGAGGCACCAAAAGTCTCAGGTTCAATCCCCAGCACCACCACAAGCCAGAGTTGAGCAGTGCTCTGATATAAAATAAATAATAAAAAAGAGGGTGGGGGTAGATAGCATAATGGTTATGCAAAGAGACTCTCATTCCTGAGTCTCCAAAGTCCCAGGTTCAATCCCCCACACCACAATAAACCAGAGCTGAGCAGTGCTCTGGTGCTCTGGTAAAAAAAATAATAATAATTTTAAAAAGGGAAAAATGCAGAAGGAGGGGAGGGAGTCTAGGGCTCACTTAAAACCGTGGAGATGGGGGCCTGCCTGAAATCCTGTTTATGGTGGACAGGCTGGTGCTAGAGGGTAGGGTGTACAGTGACAATCCTGTGAAACAGCATTCCCTCGATAAAGTGGCACTGAAGATAAATAGCATCGATAACCAAATTCCAGTTTTTAACCCTGGCAAAAATTAACCTGTGAAGGTCAAAGTTTCTTCTCTGAGGCATGGGGCTATTGGAAAGAAAGCTCAGCTGTAACCCCCAGATAGTGCCGGTATGTGGCTAGTGTCCCTGTTATATCAGGGTTGGAGTTTTTTAGCCCACCCTTGACTTTCTAAGCAGTGAGAGGATGTTGCCACCAGGGGGCAGCAGAGCTCCAGCGGAAGCTGCTACCACTCACACCTTTTAGGGATTATCTGCTTATCAGCTTTAGCTGTGTGAGGTTTGATCGAGAAAATTCCGAGCGTCTTAAGTAAAAACAATTAAGAGCACCCGGTCCCCCGCCCCCAGGCTCTGAAATCAGGTGAAGCTGACTAGGTGACCTTGCTGAGGTCATTAACCTCGCCAAGCCACAACCATCTCATCTTTCAAATATGGATGCAGACAATACACACCCCCATGGCGTGCTCTAAATAATCAATGAAATAATACCAAAATAACCCATTTCCAGCTGAGTCAGGCTCCAAAAGCAATAAGTAGTCTCTAAAGACAAGTAGGCACGCAATGAAGAATTGCTTTTTCTTTTCTTTTCTCTCTTTTTTTTTTCTAACAATTCAGCATAAAAAGTATTCATTGGGTGGAGGAGATAGCATAATAATCATGCAGAGACTTTCATGCCTGAGGCTCCAAAGTCTCATGTTCAATCCCCCTACACCACCACTTCCAGCCAGAACTGAGTAGTGCTCTCATAATAATAATAATAATAATGCATAAAAAAAATAATAATAATAATGCAAACAAACAAAAACTAAGAATAAAAGGATTTGTGTATACTGAGAGGCTTATTCGGAGGTGAAGACAAAGGGCTGTGTCTGGGGATATTCACAGCAGAGTGAGGAAGGTTGGGAAATGTTAGATTTACCTAAGGGGGGTGGGCACCCAAGCAATGGTAACTGGTGAGCTGAAGAGTTTTCAGCTGGAGGAACGCTGAGCAGCCTGTGAGAGCGGCTGTGTGGCCTTGAACTTGAGGCTGGCATGCAGAGAGAGGTCGCTGAGAGAAAGGGGCAACTGTTATCAAGTCCGCAGGGTAGGAGTGAGCCAAGCTACAGCCATGGCGCTACTGTGGAGTCAAATGGAGCATGTGCTCCTGTATACAATGTCTCAGATCCCGCGAGAGCTTCACCAGAGAAGGGGCCAGATAAATAGCTGGTTTAAAAAGTGAACTGCTGTCTTGTTTGTGGCCTGGGTTCAAGCCCCAGTCCCCACCACGTTGGAAGAGGCTTAGGCGCTGTCATGCCTCCCTCTCCCTCTCCCTCTCCCTCTCCCTCTCCCTCTCCCTCTCCCTCTCCCTCTCCCTCTCCCTCTCCCTCTCCCTCTCCCTCTTCCTCTTTTTTTCTCCCCCCTCTGTTTCTCTTCCCTCCCCCCCCCATCTTTCATTGCTTGTCTATGTCTGAAAAAGCCATCCCAGAGAAATGAAGCCCCAGTGATGACCAAAGAGAAAAAGAAATTCATCAGATGAAGACAAGGATTACCTTTTTTTTTTTTTTTTTTTTTTGCCTCCAGGGTTATTGCTGGGCTCGGTGCCTGCACCATGAATCCACTGCTCCTGGAGGCCATTTTCCCCCCCTTTTGTTGCCCTTGTTGTTGTAGCCTCGTTGTGGTTATTGTTGTTGTTGATGATGTCATTTGCTGCTGGATAGGACAGAGAGAAATGAAGAGAGGAAGGGAAGACAGAGAGGGGGAGAAAAAGATAGACACCTGTAGACCTGCTTCACCATCTATGAAGCGACTCTCCTGGAGGTGGGGAGCTTGAAGAGGGATCCTTATGCCAGTCCTTACGCTTTGCGCCACGTGCACTTAACCCGCTGCACTACCACCTGACCCCCCCTTTTTTTTTCTTGGAAACAAATTCAACAAGATTAAGAGACAACAACCTTCAGAAGGAGATAAACTGTTTGCAAATCACACATCGAGTAAGTGGGTAATCTTAAACGTATACAAAAAACTCCTACAGCCCAATAACAAACCAAACAATCAGACTGAAAGATGGGCAGAGGAGCTGACCGGATATTTTCCCAAAGGAGACATGTGAATTGCTAATAGGTACATAAGAAATATGTGTGGCATCACTCATTATCAGGGAAAGGCAGCACCTCCTCCTTTTAAAAGAAATCTACCCTGCGCTGTATGCCTTCAGCTCACACAGCTGTTATATGTCATGTGCATCTCAACAAAGCTAAAAAAAAAAAAAAAAATTCGAACTTGGCCAAGAAGTTGGAACTATGCTATAACTAACTCCCCAGTTCCCCCTTGCTGTCCCGTTGCTAGATGTGTTTCACATCTGCAGTGACGCCTCTACTTCTAACAGAATCCACAGACACACACCTGTCTCCGTACATATCGTAAGATTATGCTTTTTTATTAGGTTTCATTGTGATCACATTGGTTTTCCAAGGCTGTGTGTTTGAGGGGTCTGACTTCCCAGTGTGTCTGTCTATCAGTGTGTCAGTGTGTCTATCAGTGTGTCTGACTTCCCAGTGTGTCTGTCTACCACCCAAGCGTGAATATCTCACCACCAAAAACTGAATGACCTCACCACCACCACCCACCCTTCTTACAACGCACTTCCTCTTCCTCTGTCCCCTCTGGTGACCTCAGCTCTGTGGTCGGTCTAAGGGTCTTTTTTCACTTGACCGTGTGTGTTTCCTTGCTTTCCTTTCTTTCTGTCATACATCTGAGTGAGAGCAGCTGGTATTTGTCCTTCCCTCCAAGTGTTATTCCGGCCAGCGGGATCCCCTCCAGTTCTGCTGTGTTGTAACAAAAGAGGAGATTGCATCATCTTCTCCTCACAGCTGAGTAATATTCCGTGATGTGTACAGAGCACGGCTCCTTTTATCCTCACATCTATCCTGGGGCACTGGGATGTTTTCCAAATCTTGGCTACTGTAAACATTGCTGCAATGGACATAAGTGTTCACCTGTCTTTTGGAGAAAAGTTTTTGTGTCTTTCTGATAGACACCTGGAAGTGGGCTTGCTGAGCCTCATGATAGATCTAGTTTTCATCTTTCATATATATATGAGAGAGACAGAGAGAAAGATAGAGGGACCAGAGCACTGCTTAGCTCTGGGTTATGGTGATGCTGGGGATTGAACCTGCGACTTCAAAGTCTCAGGCATAGAAGTCATTTGCAGAACCATTATGCTGTCTCCCCAGCCCCATAGTATTTTTTTTTCTTTTAAACGACGTTTATTTTAAAAAATATTTTCATTTATTTTGGATAAAGACAGAAATTGAGAGGAAAGGAGAAGAACGAGAGGGAGAGAAGAGGGGAGAATCTGCAGCCCTGCTTTAAAACCCATGAAGCTTTCTCCCTGCAAGTGGGGACCGAGGGCTTGAACGTACATCCTTGTATGTGTCCAACCAAGTTCCCCACTACCTGGCCCCTAGTTTTCATCTTCCAAGGAACCTCTGTGCTGTGTTCTGTCCAGACCCATATACGTCTCCCCAGCTGCGCAGAAGGAATCCTTTCTCCCACACTTTCACTGGTACCTGTTGCTTCTGGCCTTTCAGGGGAATGAGGAGACATCTCGTTGGTTTGGTTTGCAGACCCCTGATAATAAGGGATCATGAGAAACTTTTTTTGCTATTTTCCGTACGGCACCTGTCTGTCTTCTTAGCAAAGTCTCTGGCTCCTCTCTCCATTTCCTGATGAGATTGTTTGCTTTCCTTTGGTTGCTGTGTATGACTTATTTTTGTAGAACAATTTAAAAAAAAAAAAAAAAAGTAAGCTGCAGGTATCAGAGCAGCAGAATCCCCAGTACATACCTCCGTGGAGTAAGAACATTCTCTTGCATAATCCCAGTGTGGTAATTTCTCCAGTTTCCTATCCGCAGGCAAATTTCACCAAAGCTGGGGGACCAGCCGGTGGTGCACCTGGTTAAGCGTTCACATGACAGTGCACAGGGACCCAGATTCAAGCCCCCAGTCCCCACCTGCAGGGAGAAATCTTCATGAGTGGTGAAGCAGGGCTGCAGGTGTCTCTCCGTCTCTCTCCCTATCTCCCCCTCTCCTCTCAATTTCTCTATCTATCCAATAATAAATAAATACATTGTAAAAGATCACCATTTTTTAATTAGTTTATTTATTCATGAAAAGATAGGAGGAGAGAAAGAACCAGACATCACTCTGGTATATGTGTTGCCGGGGATCAAACTTGGGACCTCATGGTTGAGAATCCAATGCTTTATCCACTGCGTCACCTCCCAGACCACAAAATCACCATTTTTTAAATGGTGGGCCAGGTGGTGGCACACCTGGTTGAGCCCACATGCAAAAGAATCCAGGTTGAAACCCCCAGTCCCCACCTGCAGGGGGAAAGCTTCACGAGTGGTGAAGCAGGTCAGCAGTGTCTTTCTGTCTTTCTCCCTCTATCTCCCCTCTCTTCCCCTTTCAATTTCTCTCTGTCTCTATCCAATAATAAATAAATAAAATGTTAAAACAAGGGGGCTGGGTGGTAGTGCAGTGGGTTAAGTGCACATGGTCCAAAGCGCAAGGACCGGCATAAGGATCCTGGTTCGAGCCCCCGGCTCCCCACCTGCAAGGGAGTCACTTCACAAGCGGTGAAGCAGGTCTGCAGGTGTCTGTCTTTCTCTCCCCCTCTGTCTTCCCCTCCTCTCTCCATTTCTCTCTGTCCTATCCAACAGCAATACCAACAAGGATAAATAACAAGGGCAACCAACGGGGGGAAAAAATAGCCTCCAGGAGCAGGGGATTCATAGTGCAGGTACCAAGCCCCAGTTATAACCCTGGAGACAAAAAAAAAAAAAAAAAGTTAAAACAAAACAAAAAAAAATCACCATGTTTGTATATATACTTGTGGATATTTATCTACACACACAAAAGTGATACTTCCAACTTCATGATTTTGTTTGGTTTTGTTTTTATTTGCCACTTTTTACCAGAGCACTGCTCTGCTCTGGATTATACTGCTTCACGGGATTGAACCTGGGACTTTGGAGCCTCAGCCATGAAAGTTTCTTTGCCTAACCATTATGCTATCTACTCCTCCCACCCACCCAATGCCATGCTTTTCTGAATTCTGTTTTCCTCTCTGAGGGCGGAGAAGAGGGTATCAGAGAGGCAGATTCTTCCTGGCGGAGTCACCAGGAGGCCCACACCACCAGCATCAGAGGCTGAGCACAGACTCCATTCCAGTCCCCAGCCACCAACCCCTTCTGTCAACACACCCCAAGAGCTCCCTGGAGAGGCCCTCGGGCCGTCTGAGCTTCTAGACTAGCTGTGGTCTCTCTCCTTCTCTTCCTCCTTTCCTTCTTGGTACGGTGTACCTTTGGGAGAGATTGAGAGGTTCCAGAAGGAAACTTCCATCCTTACCCAGGAAACCCAAGAGTGAAATTTCTAGGCCCCTCTGGAGACCAGGAGGTCAAATGGATAAATATAGTCTGCACACCTGTCCCAGCCACTTCACACCCGGGCTGATGCCCAGAGAACCTCTCTTTCTGCCCTGTGCTATCTAATGCCATGGGCCCCTTGAACCATGCCTAAGATAGACTTCCTAGATTCTTCCCACCCAAAGACCCCTAATTTTATCTGCTCTCTTCCTACCTTTGGGTTCCTGTTTATTTATTTATTTTTTCAGGTCCATGAACAAATGGCCCATGAACAAATAAATTCAGAGGGCTCAATTACTCACAGAACTAAGTAAGCTGGCTCCTGTTAGGTAGTTTCTTTTCTTAATTTTTTAAAATTATCCTTATTTGTTGGATAGATAGTCAAAAATCAAGTAGGGAGCAGGAGGGAGAGAGAGAGAAAGAGAGAGAGAGAGAGACTGGCAACACTGCTTCACCACTTGCAAAGCTTTCCCCCTACAGGTGGAGATCAGGGGGCTCCAACCTGGGTCCTTGTGCATTGTAACATGTGCGCTCAACCAGGTGCGCCACCACCCAGCCCGTTTCTTATGGGTCTGGAGGACTGAAGAGACAAGGAGCTAAGTCAGAAGACCTGTGGGTTCCTGTTTATTAAACAATGTGACTGTTTTAGATCTTACTGACTTTCAGCCACCAAGTTGCAGTTGCTGCTATGATTCCATCCTGACTTCCCTGGGTAGATGACCTCACCAGTGTGTCTTAGAACCTCACCTCTCCAGAGCCCTGCCCCACTAGGGAAAGATAGAAATTGACCAGGGGGTATGGATCAACCTACCAAAACCCATGTCCAGCAAAAAAGCAATTACAGAAGCCAGACTTTCCACCTTCTGCACCCCATAACGAATTTTGGTTCAGGGATTCGGGTGGTAGCGCAGTGGGTTAAGCGCACGTGGTGCAAAGTGTTAATGGACCGGCGTAAGGATCCCAGTTCAAGCCCCTGGGTCCCCACCTGCAGGGGAGTCACTTCACAAGTGGTGAAGCAGGTCTGCAGGTGTCTATCTTTCTCTCCCCTTCTCTGTCTTCCCCTCCTTTCTCCATTTCTCTCTGTCCTATCCAACAAGGAAGACAGACAACAATAATAATTACAATAATAAAGCAACAAGGGCAACAAAAGGGAATAAATTAATAAATTTCAAAAAAAAGAATTTTGGTTCATATTCCCAGAGGGATAAAGAATAGGGAAGCTTCCAGTAGAGGAGGTGAGACACAGAAGTCTGGTGGTGGGAACTGTGTGGAACTGTCCCCCCTGTTATCTTATAATCTTGTTCATCATTATTAAATCACTACTTTTTTAAAAAGTCCCTTAAGTAGAATCACCCCAACCCTGTGGTCTGGGAGGTGGCGCAGTGGATAAAGCATTGTACTCTCAGGCATGAGGTCCTGAGTTCAATCCCCAGCAGCACATGTACCAGAGTGATGACTGGTTCCTTCTCTCTCTCCTCCTATCTTTCTAATTAATAAATAAATAAAATATTATTTTAAAAAGAAAGTCTTTAAATAAAAATAAAAAATAAAATAAAAAAGAGTCACCCAGACCCCACAAACAGTGGATGGGCAGTGGAGGCAGAACCACTATGTGACACTATGACACACCCTACTGTGGCGAAAACCAGTAAACCAGGGACACACAGTCACGGCAGAATCCCCTCCCCACCCACCACAGGTCTCCTTTTGGGAAACCAGAGCAAAGAAGCTTCTAGAGCCCCAGTCCATTGCCTCTGACTCTGACAGCAGGAGCCACTGACGGACACAAATTCAAAAGCTGAAGAGGCAAACTTAGAGATAGTGCCTAGGGGTGCTGGCATTAGGGTTCCAAAGCTAGAAAATATCCCCAAAGTAAGGCCAGGGAAGTAGTGCCACCAAGGATGCAATAGGCCTCCGTGTCTGAAGCCCCAGAAGCCCCAGGTTTAATCCCCAGCACTACCATAAGCCAGGGTCAAAAATGCTCGGGGCTGGGGGTGGGCAGGACAAGTGGGGTGCTGGGAGAAAGTCCAGTACATGCTGTACTCTGTGTGCTGCTGGTGTATACATTGGAAATGATGCCAGGCCTTGCTTGATAATGCACAGTGGGGAAATGGCCTCTGTGTGTAGTGTGTGTGTGTGTGTGTGTGTGTGTGTGTGTGTGTGTGTGTATCGCTAGGGTCTCACACATACAGAATCTCACCACTCTGGACTGTTTTTCCAGTGAGAGAGAGAGGGAGAGGGAGAGGTAGAGGGAGAGGGAGAGGGAGAGGGAGAGGGAGAGGGAGAGGGAGAGGGAGAGGGAGAGGGAGAGGGAGAGGGAGAGGGAGAGGGAGAGGGAGAGGGAGAGGGAGAGGGAGAGGACAAGCCACAGCACTGCTCATATGGTGCCAGTATTCAAACCTGAGCTATACACATAGAAAAACACACAGATTCTCCCAGTGAGTGATTTCTCTGGGCCAAGACACATTTCTCACCTGTAG
The DNA here is from genome assembly GCF_950295315.1 of Erinaceus europaeus. Classification (NCBI taxonomy): domain Eukaryota; kingdom Metazoa; phylum Chordata; class Mammalia; order Eulipotyphla; family Erinaceidae; genus Erinaceus; species Erinaceus europaeus. The sequence continues at coordinate 10,974,426 of NC_080167.1, read as the reverse complement.
ACAAACAATCAGAGATGCCAGGCAACCCCACATCACCTGATGGAACAGACTCACAAGACAGGAACACCTCCTTGGAGAAGCTGTAGGTGAGGGTAAGGGAGATAGCCTAGTGGTTATAGAAAGAGGCCCTCATATCTGAGGTACACCTAGACCCAGGAAGGTCCCAGCATGCTTTGGGCAGTGAGGAGGGCCATGCAGAGTCCTGGGTTGGGGCAGGGGATGGCTAGAAGGACAGGTCACTTGAGGAATCTGGGTTACAGAGTGTGGGTGGCCCTGTGGGGAAGAAGCCAGGTGCCCACAAGGATTGCATCAGCATGGTGACCTCGCCAAGTCTCACAGTCATGGTTACACCTTCACAGTAGACAAAGCAGGACAGCTCTCAGTGGCCGCTTGGGAGGATGGTCCTGGCATGAGAAAGAGACATATGAGATTTGAGACTTCCTCAGCTCTAAGTGGCCGGTCCCCAGTGACACCTTGGCTGTTCCTGTGACTCCTCTGGGGGTGACCAACGGACGCCACTGGTCCCTTTATCACCCTGAGCTGAACAGCTACAGAGGCAAAGTAGTCAATGACATAAATATATATATATATATATAATAAAAATAATTTAAAAAGGAGTTAGCTCAGCCTATTAGAGCAAAAGACATGCCTAAAATTCAGAGGCCCCAAGTTCAATCCATAGCATCACCTTATACTCGCTCTCCCTCCCTCTCTCAAAAATAAATAAGGGGCTAAGCAAATGCACAAGTTACAATGCCCAAGGACCTGGGTTCAAGCTCCCAGTCTCCACTTGTGGGAGAAAACTTCATGAGAGGGGAAGCTGTGCTGCAGGTGTCTCTCTGTCTCTCTGTCTCCTTATCTCCCCCCTTTGCTCTCTATTTTTCTCTGTCTCTCTCCAAAATACATAAATAAAATAAAATAAAATAATGAATAATACAGGACAGAATCTGTTGCATACCTGACACCACATATGCTAGAACAACCTTGGTGCTAGTGAGCTGTCCTTCTCTCTCTCTCTCTCTCCCTCTCTCTCTCTCTCTGTCTCTCTCTCTCTCTCTGTCTTGGCCTAAAGCAACAAAGCCCCAGTAAAAACAACAAAATGAATGACTCTCTATTGTAAACTGTAT